>NW_017306288.1:3051613-3101324 GCF_000935625.1 Nanorana parkeri | reverse complement strand
ATGTTAGTTTAAACAAAAATAATAATCTAAAATCCCCCTTTTACTTACCTAAATCCGCAGTCACTTGACATGTCTGGTACCAAGTATTCCCTCTTCTGGACCGCACAGTGGGAGAGTCCTTCTTCAGGTGAATATGTTGCCACCTGGATGACCATTGTTGGGGTCTTCATAGGTTCCAGATGGCGTTCACAGATTGCACCGCTGTATCATCATCCAGGTTCACGAGACTTTAAATGATGTAATCAGTATTATTTTTTTTGTATATTTTTGCTAATTGGGATTTTCCTTTAACATTTACTTATTGCTGATTGTCCAGCTTGCGTGTATTTATCTGCATTTACCCGTATCTGCTTCCACATCAGTTACTTTAACATGGCTGCAAGGATTTTACAAGGTTTCTAAGTAAGCTACACTGGTTTACAAAGTCCCTCAGCATTATTACTATCATGAAGATTATTGATGACCACACACAAAGGGGCCAACAGACAATCAATTTTGGTAAAATGCCAGCCGACAAAAAAGTTTCTCCTATGACCATTTCCTGTGCTCTGTAAATTGTACTAAACAACTGCGGGTTCCGTCATGCTATAGAGCAAATGCCATTTATCAAGTAACATTCACCAATATGTATGGAAATGTAACCATGGCTGCTTTGGAAATGAGAGATTTGACATTTACGCAGCTTTGCTTGTTCTACATTGGCAGAGGGTTTATATTAAAGGAAGTTTTAAAGTAAGGAGTCTTTTTTTAAGGGATTTCAGAACAGGAATCCAGCTGCCGTATTGGCAAATATCTCTTCACTTCCTCACTTGTATTTTAAATACATTCAGTTCAGGGTCATTGCTTGTCAATTGCTGGTTTGCAGAATCTTTTTTTTTTTCAAAATATTTATTTATTGAATTTTCAAATTTCACATATCATACGAATACAAATAACAAACATAATTCATTCCCTCACACTTGACATAACACATATATTAAGAAGCATCTCAATTGTTTTGTGTAGTTCCCTCTACATGGTTTGCAGAATCTTGATGAATTAGCCGGTTTTATTATGAGACCAGGTTTACATGTCTGCATTGCGGTAACACCCGTGTTTTAGCTTGCAGTGCCAGTGACATTTACTTTGAATGGAACCTCAACACACATCCCCAATGCACTATAAAGAACCTGCATTTCAGCGCACAGATGTGCATATTGGTTATGCTGCAATGTGTAATATAACTATAGGCAAAATTAATGGGCTGCCTTACAGCAATGCATATCAAACACGTGACATAATGTACATTAACGCACATGCAAACATGTGGCCTGAAAAATGCAAATCGTGACTATTACCATGCGGGTCGTTTTTGCAGCTGAAATGTCAAACTAGGTTTTAAAGCTCCAGGCACACCTCTGAAAACATAGTTATATTACAAATACATGAACTGTGTTCTCTGCCAAAGGATTTGTAATTCTGTCCAGTCACATTTGCGTTTCAAACACTTTTACCAGACCGTGCAGTCAGGAGGGTACACCGCTTTCTCTGTTAGTTAATTAATATAGTGGTGTGACTTTCCAAATTGCTACTGATTGGGCAATGAAGTCGCAGCAACACACATCAACTCTGCTTACTTTCCATCCTGCTCCTGTCAGCACATGTGCATGTAAGAGACCCAGATTGGCTCCTAGTGATGTTTCTTCTTCTTCCAATCTGAGTGCTGATGTGTAAGAGATGACAGGAGGCCAAAATCAAGACATTATCCTACTTATGCAACTTGTACAAGTAAATACATTTAAAGGAATGCACTTAGTACAGTATACTGTATAAAAAGCATGTGTAATGATCAGCATGCAGCCCCACCATCTACCAATGCTGCAGACGTACACCGATCTCAATCAGGAGTGCTTAAATGGAGTTCAGAAAATAAAGTCAGTGCCTGAGCAAAAATGTATGCTATGTATCAGATTTCTCTGTAGACTGTCTACTAGATCAGAGCCACATGCCTAAAGTAAGTGACTTTCAAAATCACCTTTAAAGTTGGTAATTTAGGGGGTCTGGAAGCAGCAGAGTGAACAGAGGCAGTGGGTCACAGAGCAGTGACTGGTAAAGTTTCTCATGTAAGTAAACACTAAACTCACCACCAGTGAAAGGAGGGACCCAAATCAAGGGGCACTTGTCCACTGACCAGCAGCAAGTGGGTACTTGGCCAGTGACTAGCAGCAAGTCGACGCTTCTCCACGCTTGAGATATAATGAGCAGTAGCAAGAGGGCACATGTCTGCTGACCAGCAGCAAGGGGCACTTGTCTACCGACATGAAGCAAGGGGGCATTTCTCCACTAACCAGCAGCAAGCGGGCACTTGTCCACTTACCAGGAGCAAGGGGGTACTTGTCCAATGACCAGCAGTAAGTTGAAACTTCTCCACTGAGCAGTAATAAAAGGGCACTTGTCCGCTGACCAGCAGCAAGAGGGCACTTGTCCACTGACCAGCAGTAAGTATATTTACTCCCCTGACAAGCAGTAAGAGGTCATGCACACGGATCAGCAGTAAGAGGCACACATTGACCACCAACACTTAAAGTGTATTTCCACTTTCCCTGCCAAATTGGGATTATACCTATTTATATTTGTTATATGTTCCTATATCCATAGCATAAGCTAGCATAATATTTTTAAAAAATGCTACTTGCAGTTTCAAGTGTTTTTACTTGGGCTGGGGTTTCTTGGCTTCGTAAGGGTTAAAATTTCTGCTTCTCCAGTTGTAATTTTGAGGAGTTAAAGGATTATAACCCTGGCTTCTCTATTGTAAAAAATAGTTACCTCTGCTCTCCTAGCAGAAATCGGAGTTGTACATTCCAGCATAAAGACAAATAATGATATTAAAGGACAGAACAGTGATCTGGCCATGGGATACACCTGACCAAAGGTAGCTATTGTTTACACCCCCGAAATTAGAAAACAGCCTCTGCTTTAAGATTCACTTTTAAACCCTTTCACAAAGGGAAGAGTATTCAGTGGTTAATGATAGCTCCAACCTGAACAGATAAAAGAACATACAGTTCAAATAAAGACTTTTTAAATTCCCAATTAGGGTCCCCGTGTCATAATGTGGCTCACCCATAAGGGCCTATTCTATACCATGTGGTGATTTACTGTTACCTCATTCATTTACTGATCAGAGCTGAGGGTGAGAGGAAAGACTTATGTGCTCTGCAATAAGGAACTGAACTGGTAAGGGGTTCAAAAATGGAACTTGGCCTTGCTTGCAGTAGCTACCCATGTCTCCCTATTGGGAATGAGGCTGCCCAATAGGATGCCTGGGAAGGGGGGTGGGCCGAGGTTGCCTTTTGCAGCAAAAGTTGAGATTTGCATATGGCTTCCTATTTATAAACAGTATCTGCCTATTTTTTTTTTCTTTTATCATTTACACAATTCAATTATAACTGGTCTTCCTCTAAGTGCAGTTATTGATGCTTTTCTTTTTATATAAATCATTATAGGAGAAATCACTGGAGCTTTGCAGTTTATAGCCTAAACTGTCAGCAAATTTCTAGCCCAGCCTATTGCTGTGGTCAGTAAATCACTGCAATGTTTTTCATTGCCACAGCTGCAGTTCTGCCACAGGAACCTAAAAATAAAGTGGTTTCCAACTCCTTACGTGCAGGCAATCCATCAATTTCAGTTAAATAGATGGATTAACTTTACTGTTTAAGTATGCTCAGCAAGGCTGCTGCCAAGGGGCCTGGCTTCCTCTACGGGGAGCCTTAAATTTCCCCTTAAGCAGAGTGCTAAATGTTACCTGGGGACTAGATGCCAAAGTATATTCAGCATCAAGCTAGCAAACATTTAGGAAGTATAATGAAATATAGCAGTTATTTAGTAGGATAAAGAGCCGTGTACAAACTGAGCGGTGTTAAAATGATATTAAAGTGAAAAGGTTTTTAAGCTATTTTAAATGCTTATGAAATCACTTACAACGGATGCTGCATCTTGATTTTTAAAATCTTTAGTGTCCTGCAAAATCAGCTGGTCCCCTGAGCACTGGTCCTGATATCCTGTTTTCCTTTTCCTTTCCCATGGGTCCACTATGGAGCGTATGCTAGTAAAGCTATATGTGTCTCCACCAACACACCGGCACATCAAAGCGACACTCCCATTCTCCAAGCTAGTACACGGACAGATGCTTGAGTTTAAAAGGAGCTGATCTAAGATGTGAAAAGGAGTTTAAAGGGGGCATATCTTAGGTCTAAAGGGGAGTTTAAAGCTGATCTGAGGTCTGAATGGGAGTTTAACAGAGGAATGATCAGGAGTCTAGAATGGGGACTGGTCTGGGATCTGAAGGTTAATGAGTCTATTTATTTTCCCCTACTTTCCTACCACCCACTAACTCCAGGGCCATTTACCCTCCCACTAACCTAGGGGCACTTTCTCCCACTGACAGCAAATAGTGGGACATTTCATTTTTCTTCTACTGACCAATGACATCAGGCATTATTCTCACACTAACCACCAACACCGGATCATTTTTTCCTTCTCTTACCAGTAATGTAAGGCACACTATGGTTTTGCCTGCAAGTTTGATCTCTTTATAGCTTAATTCTTGGCTGCAGAAAAAGTAACCCTCACCCTGGTGCCCTCTCCACACTGTAAGGTTTATATGTTCATTTTGTCTAGGGGATAACAAATAAGGTGAGTTATATTATTCCATGTTCTCTGGCATCCTGAACTCTAAGAGTAGCTACCATGCGACAGAAAGTTATTTACAGGATCACCAGCTGAAAATAAAGGTAAAAAAAGCTTTAAAAAAACGAATGCAGCTACCACATCTAAGGACCGGTAAGTTGCAATATATTATTTTTGTTTATTTTTGGATTTAGATACACTTTAAGAACTGATTTTCTTTTTTACAAACAATTCTGCTGGTGAACCACCTTCCTGAGTTGCCAAAGAAAAATAATGCTTTTCCCCCTTAACACAGCTCTGTGTTACATCAATTTGTATATTACTGTTTATCTTACTAAAGAATTATTTTATATAGATGTAATTTAATGGAAGCACCTCATCTAAGGACTGGTAAGCTGTAGTATACTATAATTTTGTTTTTGCGTTTAGATACACTTTAAGGCACTGCCTTGGTTCTCCATAAGGAATTAGCTATTTGATGTGCTGGAATGACACACAAACCAACTTGAAATCAACTTGAAGATCCACATCTGTGGCCAGCATTATATTGCAAAGAAATCTTATTCCATAATTTTACTGCATTCTCAAAAGGCATCCAGGATTGTTCAATCCAATTAAAGAAGGATACCCTGAGTGGATAGACCTAGTTCACGGGTAAAGCGTCTAATTTAAAGCAACCCCTTCCGTTGCCAGAAATTTTAAAAAGCTGCTGCCAAATATAAACTATTCAGCTTACTAACACCTCCCCAGATCATAACCATGTAAAAAACTCTGCACCAGTCTGTCCCCAGAGACCCATTTATTCCCCTATCCAGTGCTACCATCTGGAACAGCATAGAGAAGTTTATAATAGCAGCCACCAGAGACACCACTGCTCTTCCTGACAGTGTCACTGCTCTCTGCATATATCAGCATCGAGATGGAGTGATTAGGGATGGAGATAAGGGCTTGACATTCAAAAAAAGGGGGCGGCATTATGCTGCAGGCTGGACAATATACAACAAACATGCCACTCTGCCTGCTGCCCATTAAAAGGATGGCCCCAGGTGATGGCGCAGATTATGCCCTGCAAAGTATTTGTTTTAAATTTTGCCCAAACACTTAGAGTCATTATGTTTCCAAACAGCTGGCTCCAGCTCACTTAGCTCAGTTTTGCTGGGCTTCCTGTTCAGTACAAGATCACAAGGGACAAAAAAGTCTCCAGCAGCTGTCTATCAAATTATTATCAAATAGTTTGGAGAAGAGAGGAAAGGTGGAGGGAGGAGAGAGGAGCAGGGAGGAGTAGGAGTGTCTTACTAGTACACATACAAGTGTTTCCATAGGACCCTGCAAGGAAAAAGAGCCAGGTTAAAACAGAATATGAGGGCCAATGCTCAGGGGACCAGCTGATTCTGCAGGAAACTAATACCTTTAAACATCAAGGAGCAGCATCCATTGTAAATTATATCAGCATTTGGAAGAGCTTAAAAACATTTTGACTTTAATATTACTTTAACTTTAAAAGAATTGTGGGGTTATTGTATACATATTTTCTTTTTCTATTTATTATGATCAGGACTAAAAAATATTTTGTCTTTAGTCTGGTATTTGAAATGTTGCAATTTATATTTTGTATTCTACTTTCGCCTTTTTTTTTCCCTTCCAATTTCTCTTTACTTTATGCAAAAAAGGCCTGTTACCTTCACAGTGCAGTAGCTCAAGTTGAAATGTACATTGAGGTTGATTTACTAAAGGTAAATAGGGGTTTCAATTTGCAAGGGAATTTTTACTTTGCAAAGGAATTTTCCCTTTGCTCGCTGAATGTGGTGAACATTCATTTTTGCAAAGAAAACCCAACCACGAGCAAGGAAAAAAATATTTTTTCTTGCACATGAATGGATAATTAAAGTCAACAGAGCTTTACCTAATTCACTAAACTAAGGGAAGATTCACTTGCATTGCAAAGTGTGCAGAGACAACAAGTATACCAAAAATCAAGCACTTAATATATCCCAAACAGTTCAAATCCAATTTTTTAACGCCACTTAGCTTCCAGGCACTTTGTTCTCCAAGCCCTGTTGTGAGCCAACAACCTATTTCTAAGTTCTGGATGGGTGAGAAAGGAGTGTGAGGGAGAAATGGGAAGGGGTAGATCTTTGCCCAGAGATGCACTTCAACCTAAAACCATATTAGTTTCCATTCAACAGTTCCGCTCAAATTCCATACCTCCCAACTGTCCCTCATTTGAAGTGAGTGTCCTTCAACTGGAACAAAATCCCTCTGTCCTGCTTTCCTCCTCAGTTGTCCATTTTTCTGGTCTGATGTACAGATATCTATGAAAGTGTTCTATTTAAAGGAGAACTATGGGGTTAGGGCTTTTCCCCATAGTTCTCCTTAGGGTAACGGGAGGACACAAACTAGCGTCCACCCGTCACCCTAAGCTCAGTATACTGCGAGCCACAGCTCGCGATATACTGAGACACCGCAGTATACCGCGAGCTACAGCTTGCGGTATACTGAGACGCAGCAGCGGATCCTGGCAATTATGTTTGGGCAGATCGGTTCTCCTGCACATGCGATTTGCGATGCCGATCTGCCCTGGAACAGCTGGGAAAGCGCTGGAATGCTTCACCTATTGGTGGTCACACATTCCACCGCCAAAAAACTGGGCGGCATTGCTCTGTCCGACCCCCCCCCCCGCCCCCCCCCCCCCGTTTTGGGAGGGGGGCCCAAGATAAAATCTTGCACCAGGGCCCTTTGGTTATTAGTTCCGCCACTGTCTATGAGGTAAGTGAAAAGCACTCACCTCATATTTCTCCTTTAACTGCCTAAAGTATTATGCACTACAGCCTTTATCTTATCTATTGCCTATCTTGTTTTTCTTTTCAAATGCCAGCATAAAGGAAAAAATAGTGGAAAACAACAATTCTGAGTGTAACCAATCGTTTTTGCATTTCATGTCTTAATTCTTAACTGGAGATGTAGCAGGTTGTGTCCATTGCCAAGATACATTGTGCTGGAAGCTGTCCTTCTTTCTCATCTCAAAGTTGAGTGATATGGAATTCCGTATGTGTGAGAATACACAAAAACTCATATTTTCCCAGAACATGTATGAAACCCAGTGGAGGAATACACATAAGGATGGTTTCACTGAAAATTTCTCCAATGTGCTATCTGTGAGAGAAAAAGAAGCCTGACAGTATTTTCCCCTGAGGTGTGCACTTTCAGGAAATTTCTTCCTTGTGCAGTATAATGCGATTAATGTCAATTCAATTTAGAAATAACATGGGATGAGGTTATCATGACAGTGGATGGTTCTAGAAACTTCTTAGATTGGCTGCATTATGGATATGTAAAGGTGCAAATAACATATCAGGTATCTGTATGTGACAGTCATGCTAAGATGGGCAGGGGAGGATGAAAGGGAAAATACAACTTGGCCATACAGGGAGTATGATGATCAAGCAGTATATCCATGCATTTATTTCAATCTGGATTTTTTAAATCAAGTATTGATACAAAAAGAATAAGCATAAGTAAGTTTGCTTCTTTCCATGCAAACTGCAAGACAAAGTTAAATCATGCTTTAAAAAAAACCTGGAGAAACATGGAAGCTGGCAATGCTAAGCTCCGCTTCTGAAGTTGCTAGTTGCCTGGTTGCCATTCTGACTATCTTGCTTCAGTACTTTGGCCACCGACAAGTAAGCAGCTGAGGACTTCTGGCTTTTCTCTTGCTTTGCTGCTGTTAGAACTTGTTCTGGGTCAGCTTAAGGCTCCATTCAAATGGAGTGGCTGTTCGCGCATATTCGGCTGTACAGATACGCGCAGAGCCGCTCTAAACAGAGAAAACAATGCACTTAAATGTGCATTGCTCAGACTATTGCGGGGCCCCAAAAATAGTACAAGCGCCATAATACGGCGGATTCCATGCAGGAAACGCAAACGCTATGTGTGAAGGGAGCCTAAGGGCTAGGCAATTAACATTTTCAGGATGACGTGGTGATATTAAGAAAAATTATGCTTAGATTTGTCGCTTTTATTTGTTTAACATATTATAGGGAATCTATTGTGTGAACGTAAATACTAATATGAAGTTATTAAAATATTAAAATTGAACTCCATTAAGATATATAAAAAACATTAATATTAAAATAATTAGAGGAACCTTAAAGTGTATGTCATGCTCAATTTTTTTTTCTAGTTTTGAATAGAGTGAGGAGGGGTTAGAGCTCCTATCTGGTTTTTACTGCTATCTGGAGTTCCATTCTATAGACTTCACTTCCTGTCCTGCTAACAATGGCTTCACCAGATGGGAAGCGAAGGAACATCTGCAATAGGGAGACGAGACAGGCAGACATCAAAATCTGACAGGGGTTCTGTCCTTCCATTACTTTACTAAAGACAAGCATTTTTATGTCTGGCTGTGTTAGTGTTCCCCTTGCTTCCTGTCTAGTAAAGCATCAGCAGGACCGATATTAAGGGTAAATCTCTTTAACTGATCCCTGGAGGGCATTAAGAATCTTAACATGGGTTATATCCTTCCCCTATATAGCTATTTTGTTTATGTCTGTTCTGCTGTTTAAGAGTTCCCCTAACTTCCTGTATGATAAAATGCTGTTGGAAGGATAGGAAGTGAGGGTACACCTCACCAATAGAGCCCTGGATAGCTGTATGAACCTAAGATTGGTTTTGGCCCTTCCCTAATTTAACCAAAACTGGGTTTTGGCTGGACATTCACTTTAAAAGTATTTTTATGTACAACTGGTATAAGGATCTGAATCAATTTTGGGATATCAGAATCTTGAAATCCCCTGTATATGAGAAGTCAGACTGGGGCAGAGAGGGTTGACTATTTGCATACTTCCATAAGAAGCAGTGATCTTTCTTAGCCAGGGGCCAAAAGCATGGGGATCCAGTAGCCATCATGCTTAATATCAATATCTTAATCTCATCCTAAAAATAAGCTAGCAAGCAGCATGCTTTGATTTCTGACCTGAGCCTAAAGTCACAATTGAATCAATCTCTGCCCCACCACTGTTCTTCAGCGTTATAATCATCATCATTATTATAGTGACCTCTTAACTTGCATCTCCTATAAAAAGGGTCAGTGTCATCTACAGGGTATGCCATCTGCTGAATCACCGCTTCTTCTTTTTTTGTTTTCAGCATCCATGATTGACCTATGCATCTTCCTCCATTTCTTTCTGTGCTATACCCCTCCCCTCCATACAGGTTGCCAACAGCATAATGACAAGTGTGAACTTGGGCTTTAGTCCCATTCTGTCTTTATAATGCTTAGCTTTTTTTGTAGCATTGTAAGACTTGCTAAAGGAGTGAGAGCCTTTTCAACCCTTTTCTGTAGGGTTCTCTGCAACACTAAAGCATTGACATTAGCTAAAAATGGAAAATGAGCCATCAGGCTGAGCCACCGCAGTGCTGTGACAATGCTATGGCCCTTGGCATTTGACTACCAATTGGAGAAAGTGAGAGAAACTAGCAGGTATTTTCTGATGAATGCTTGCTGCGATGAATGATCATGATGACCTGGCATCCCTCAGTGCATTGTGATTGACTGACTGTGACTGATAGTAACAAGGAGTAGAATTGAAGTGTAATGCCAGCCAACACTTTTTTTCTAGTTTTGGCTAGAGTAGAAAAGGCTTAGAACATTTGTGATGTTTCTATTTCTGTCTGTGGCCTATTTGAGGAGATGTCCCTTAATTTCCTGACAGCAGTAAAACACTAATGGAGGGGTAGACAGGCCTGGAACAGCAGATGGAGGCCTCTGTGTAAGGCCTACATGACAGGGGTTTGGAAAGGCAAAAAGCGGTCCTGCGAGGGTTAATTTGTTCCTAGCAATAATGGAAATTAAGATGGGAAACTTACCTGATTGGTTGGGATGGGGAGAGGAAAAGTGTAAGTGGAGGAAAGAAAGTGCCAGATCCAGACGGAGTCAGCAGCGGGAAAGCATGGTCCACCCTCCCGCCCTCTTTGTTTGTTATCTTCGCTTCTTGTTTTATCTTTTGCATTATCTGACTGAATTTGTTTTCCATTCTATTGTTAATGTTACTGCAGCCGGGCAGGGTATTAGGGTCCTTGAGGAGCAATATATGCAATTGATGTTTAATTAAGAGTGGGGAGCCGTCTCAGGTATGGCATCCCTTTGTTAACACATCAGATCATTAGCCACCTAGTATCTGCTTTTATACTGCAAAGTCCCCGTGGCAGTGTGGCGCGGCTGGGGGCCTGTGTAGGCAAATACTGGTTGGTTTGTTCTGGGGTGGCCTTCAAGGACCTTAATTCCCGTTGTCAGTTATTTTGTGAATATTTATTATATTGTTTTATACTTTATAAAATGGCTGCAGTGGCCACTAAAATCCAATACCAGTGTCAAGTCCATTAATCAGAAGGGGTTTGAGATGGATGCTGTTTGGTAATTGAGGCTTGAGAGAGGTAGACAATACCCTTTTCATGAAGCCTCACCTCCTTTTTTTTGATTGCTGTCTTTATCACTGTTGGACATTTCCCCTTACTTCCTGTCCTAGTGACTTGTAGTCCCTGGGATATGATATAAGAGGTCATCTCATGAACAGGGCCACAGAGAGCAGTGCTAGCTTTCAAAGGTTCTAAAAAGTTCTTTAAATACAATAAAATATATTTGACTAGAGATGCACTCTAGGTGAAAGGTGAAAGATATCAGCCATTGAGCCCCTGTAATGCTATTCTATAGCACCATCTGACAGACTGACTGACTGACTGATTGTAAGAGGGCGTGGTAGCAGGAGGAAGGATGCTGTAATGCCCCCCAGATTTCACCAGGAACTATACTCTTCTGTGTAGATGGGTAAAACTGTTTACCCATCTACATTTTGCCATCTGCCAAGTAGATTGGCACAATCTGGGTTGAATCCTGGTCCATAGTTTGCTCATCTCTACAGACAATCATGCTGCTTTCTTTTTTGCTATTAATTTCAAAATGTTCTTAGCACATGGGAAATCAAAATGGCAGGATGCCAAAGCTAGCCAGACTGGTAACATCATAAATCATTCTTTGTGGAAAAAACAATCTCCATGCAAGGAACAATAGTTCTAAAGAAGACAGGCAGAAAAGTTGCTTACACTTGCACTTGTTTCATAAGTAAATCTGCAAAGTGAAATAACACATAAGTAGCATGGATGAACTTAGTTTCATGTTTAAAGTGTACGTGTTGTGATTGTGAAGTTAGTAATTTTGCCAATTGGCTCTGACAGTCTGTACCTAGCCTCAGTTTCCTAAGAGAATGTCCCAATAACCTTGAAACTTGGACAGACACAATGACCAATTGTGAAGCACGGGAAGGGTCACATTTCTGGCTTGACTTCAACTTTTACATACATAGTTACATAGTATTTGAGGTTGAATAAAGACACAGTTCCATTGAGTTCAACCTATATGTGTGTGTGTATGCAAGTCTGTGCTTATCAGTCATTAGGAGTACCTGTGCCACTCCTTGCAGTGAGGCTATCACCGCACTGCAAGAGTTAAGTGCTCGTTTGTGTCAAGGTGATAAAATAAAAAAGATATACTCACCCAAAGCTCTGAGCCAGCCAGCTGTCATGGCGCTCCTTTCAGCCTGTCCCCTCCTTCGCAGCACATTAGAATGTTTTTTTTTTTTAGCGTCCTCGCATCTATGCACAGTGTAGAGACATGCTGATTTACTGGACCTTAGACTGCTGCAGAGGAGGGGGGGAGACATTCCAGGGAACGGTATAAGAAGAAGCCAGCTCGGAGCTTTGGGTGACTATATCATTTTTTTTTTTTACCTAGGCGCAAATGAGCAGTTAACCCTTGCAGTGCGTGGGGTAGCCCCACTGAATGGGTTAATAAAAAAAATTCCTGGAGTTCTGCTTTAATAAACACGTTACAAAGTATTGGGCCTAGCACAGAACCCTGGGGCACGCCATTCTCGACCTTTTTGAAAATGAGCCATTTACTGATACTCTCTGGACATGTTCCTGTAGCCAGTTCTCTGTCAATGTGCACGCCATTTCATCGCCCATCAATTGTAGCTTGAATATTGAGCACTAATGTGGTACCATATCAAATGCTTTTGCAAAATCCAGGTACACTATGTCCACTGGCTTTCCTCAATCTAGTTTGCTACTCACCTCCTCATAGAATTTTAGTATGTTAGTCCGGCAAGAACGCTCTTTCATAAGTCCATTTTGTTTATCACATATTACACCATTTACAACATTTGTAACTAGTCCTTTATCAAACAATTTGCATACTATTGATCTAAAACGTACTGGTCTGTAATTCCTATATTGGCATCCTAAATGTTTTTTAAATATAGGTACTGCTGTCACTTTATGCTAATCAGTTGGTGCCCTTCCAGTCAGTATGCCAGCTCTGTTTGCTTGGGGACGGGACCGCATGGTCTCGAAACGTCGCTAAGGAGATGTGTGTTATCTCAGTCAATAAACAGCATTGACTTTAATATCATGGAGTGCGAGTGACTACTTTCATCTATCTACATTTCACGGAGGCATCCGTTGTCACTACCGCACCCACCCAGTTGGATTTGGGTTTTTGTCCGGTCAGGAGTGCGATGGGACAGGAGGATTAAGCTTCCAGTCAGTATGGCAACCCTGAACATTAGGAACAAGAGTTTTGCTATGACTTGGCTGAGCTCTTTGAGTACCATTGCGTGCAGGTTATCTGTTCCTGAGGATTTATTTACATTTAGTTTTTCTAGTCTTTGTTGAACTTTGACTATTTTCAGCCACTGCTGGAAATTATGCACAGCGGTACGCATGTTCTTATTATATCCATTAAACCCATCTTTTTCTTGAGTATATACTGAGGAGAAGAATGATTATAATACCTCAGTCTTCTCCCTGTCATTTGTGATCTCCTGTGTTCATCCTTTATGGGATCTACCTGCTCTTTTCTTACCTTTTTTATTGTTTATATATTGGAAGATTTTTTTGGTTCTTCTTACTCACTGTGGCAATATGTTTTTGGTATTCTCTTTGCAGGTAAGTCATGAAGGGCACAGGGGTTCTGCTTCAGGCAGATGTGTTGCTCTATCCTCTCTTTCGCTATCTCCTGGCTGTCTCTCCTGGTTGTCTCTCCTCTCTCTCCCTCCTGGCTGTCTCTCCTCTCTCTCCCTCCTGGCTGTCTCCCCTCTCTCTTCCTTCTGGCTGTCTCTCCTCTCTCTCCCTCCTGGCTGTCTCTCCTCTCTCTCCCTCCTCGCTGTCTCTCCTCTCTCTCCCTCCTGGCTGTCTCTCCTCTCTCTCCCTCCTGGCTGTCTCTCCTTTCTCTCCTGGAGGTCTCTCCTGGCTGTCTCTCCTCTCTCTCCTCCTCTCTCTCTCCTGGCTGTCTCTCCTCACTCTCTACCCTGACTGTTCTTACTCATCCCACTGGCTGTCTCTCCTGGCTGTCTCTCCTCATTCTCTCTTCTGGCTGTCTCTCCTCATTCTCTCTCCTGGCTCTCTCTCATTCTCCTCGCTGTCTCTCCTCATTCTCTCTTCTCGCTGTCTCTCTTCATTCTCTCTCCTGTATATTCTCCAAAAAGCCACTACAGCACGGCGCTACAGTGCTCGGGTTTCGCTTGAAGAAAAGGTGGCAGCTCTAGTGCCATGGTTGTTACTCGGGCTGCTCCCCAGATTTGGACTACAATTAGGTCTTCTTAATCAGGTCTAATTGGTAGTTTTACAAAAGAAGATTAGATTATTTGTGTTATGTTCAGCTAACAGGAAGTGACAAGGACACAGCATTTATAGCATTATCAAGAGGTATTTTCTGTACTTGTTTATACTGTTTTAGCCTGGAAAAGGAAAACTATGCAGCCACTACATCTAAAGACTGGGAGGCTGCAATATATGACATTTTTGTTCTTGGGTTTAGATTCATATTTGTAGGTAGGCAATGACTGCTATTTCTGCTTAAAAACATTTCTTGGCTGGCGTGTCACTTTAGGTAATGTGTAATTATTGAATTTGCTTTACATACATTTAATACAACAAAAATGGATTTGCCTGATTGAGATATTGCTGCAAGAGTAATAAATGCAGAGACACCTCTGGATTTCATAACTTGTCAGCTGCCGTCTGCCGATGTATCACGGTGCTTTGGAGAGTCATGAAATGTACAAGCTGGAAGTTCCAGGAATTATTGTCGGGGGCCCCGGAGTGAATAATTACTGAGGTATGCTTCGTTAGTCCTGGCTTACTGATTGGACATGGGTATGTTGCATAAGGGAGGGACTTGGAAGTAGACAGGGCTATATTTCTGAAATGTGAATGAGGTGCCACAGGCATAGGCAGCCCAGCAGCTGCAGAGGAAAAATATTAATTTTACTGTCATTGCTTCTTTACATCATTATTTGGGTTTAATTGGTTGAGGGATCTGCAGTGCTATGCAAGTATTACTGTCATTAATATTAATGGCCATAACCAGAACATAAAATCATTGGAAGTAGTCTAGAGAAGGTAGAAGTGTACTGCAGTAACCTGGTACAATGATGCAGTGACTTCGGGTTTTATGATTACACAGGATTGTGCAGGAAAATGAAATCTAGATATGAAACCCAACATGCGAATGCTGTTTTGTTGTTATTCATGCAAAACTAGAAAAAATGTTGCTCAACACTGTCAGCCACATGCAATAAAGAAGGTGTGGGCAAATCCAGTAGAACTACAAGTCCCATGAGGCATTGCAAGACTGACAGTTACAGACATGACTCTCAGAGGCATGTTGGACTTTGTAGTTAAAGCACAGCTGGAGGGCCAGAGTTGCCCTCCCCTGCTTTAAAGGTAAGTGTTCCCCTATGTACAAGTATGCTGTGCATACTATCACATTAGAGGAAAACCTAAAACAATTCAACGTGGTTTACCTCCACATCAAATTCTAATCCATATGCATACAGTATATAATGAGTTGCCAATCCCTGCAATAAAGAGCACTGAGTCTCTAGAGTGCTTATTTATCAATGCATTTAACCGTAGCAGCCAATCAGAATTCACTCTGCTGAAGTCGGATAAGAATCACAATTCTGATTGGTTAATATGGCTTACTGCATTTGAGCATAAGCACTCTTTATTAACTCTTTCATGACCAGCGGATTGACGCCTAGATGCTGAAATCGATTTTAGCAGAGTCAGCCGGCTATCTCGCAAATAACACTACTACTTGAACTACCAAAATAATTTATACTTATTTTTTTTAGCCTTTTATTTGGTATATTGTTTCATTACATAGCCTGCTCATATATTTTATGAGCTACAAAGAGAAAATTTAAAAAAAAAGGTAATTTTTGATCATTTTACACCAAACTATTATTAAAGCTGAATTGTAAGGTAGATATAAAAGACACATTAATTAAAAAAGACAATGTGATGGAATAAATAATACATAATTAAGGCCCCATTCGCACGGTCCAATCAGGAGGGGACCTGTGCACGGATCCCTTCCTGATCGGAACGGATCTCACCATTTTGACATCCGTGTCCATGCAGATTTTTTTCTGTCTTGCTATGGAGGAAAAAATATGACATTATCAGACCCATGTTAGTGTATGGGCAGTTGGCTATAAACTGACATGTCTATTTACATCTGTTTACCCCTGTTCTGGCACGATCAGATCCGGCGAAATGGATCTCCAATGGATCTCCAATACGTTTATTTATGCGGACCTGGCCAGAGCCGGGGGTAACCGGATGTAAAGGGATGCCCATCTGTTTACATACTACTGCCCATACACTCGCATCAAGTTAGGTCCACGTGAAAAACTTACAGGTGGACCTGATTGGAAAGCCAGTGTGCCGTTTAAATGCAAGCACTGAAAGTAAAGTGGTATCACCCTCTTGCAATCCCTGGAGCATGAGAGGAAGAAGCAGTACATGGAGCCAATCCATTCATGTGCTGACAAGAAGAATGCTTATAGGAGAGAGCAGAGTGACAGAGAGATGAGTTCACCACTGTGATGCTTCTCCTTTCACTGTCCAGTCACAGGCTGGGGGCTGGTACAGGATCTGAGCTTAGAGCAAGTGTGTTGAATGATGCTGGCCATCAGACTAAGGACATAAAGCAGCAAAAAAAGAACTGTGGAGGTAATCTCTGGATTTTAGGCGAATATTGCAGCAAAAGCTGCTGAAGAATAAAATTGAACCTGGGCCATTTTTAACACATTTACATTTCACTGTGCATTCTGTCAACATAGGGCACTGTGCTTGGGAATGTTAATCTACAGATGGATTAAATGAGCAGTTTATTGACTAAGGAAGAGCCACTCAATTTCTGACTGCTGCATGTGCCCTGATATTTGTGGTCACTATCATTGTAACGTTCCCTGACTACATTCCCCAGGGGATTCCTTTTTTGAATTGCTCCTAAAGCCCTGATGAAGGGGGTCGGAGTTTGCCCCTGAAACGCTTTGGCACTGTGATGCTTTTATTGCTACCAATAAAAAATCCTTTGGCTTCTTCTTTGTTGTTATTTAATAGGACTGCTAGTCTTTGGATGGACTAAAGATTGAACTATATTACTTCATTTACGATTGCTATTGCAAATTGAGGTTGAACAGATTTTGTTTAACCACTTGCTGACCAGGTGTTTAGACCCCCTTCCTGGCCAGGCCATTTTTCAGTATTCAGCGCTGCGGTACTTTGACTGACGTTTATTCCGTCATGCAACGCTGTACTGAAATTAATTTTATACCATTTTTTGTGGACAGATAGACCTTTCTTTTGGTGGTATTTAATCACCACTGGGGGTTTTATTTTTTACTATATTTCAGGAAAATTCCAGAAAATTTTGAAAAAAAAGTTTTTTTACATTATGTTAGAAAACATTTATTATTACCCAATTATTTTGGTAAAATATAAAAGACGGGGTCACGTCGGGAATAGACACCAAACATTTCATGCTTAAAAATTGCGCGCACGCGCGAAATCGCGAAAAAACTACCATACTTAAAATTTACCATAGGCGACACTTTAAAAGCTTTTAGCGCTCATCAGTTTAGTGTTATCAGTGATTGATAGCCCTAGAATTATTGCTCTCATTCCGACGTTCGCGGCGATATGTAACATGCCCTGACGCATGTTTGCATGCATATATGTATGGGTGTGAACTTAAAATTTTTTTTTTTTATTCTTTTTTATGTGTAACTTTAAATTTTTGGGGGGAAACTTTAATTTTTTTTCCTATTTTTTTCCCTCTTAGCTTTATTGCTTTCAGATAGGGGGCTAAGAAACCCGCCTTATGTGATAGCAAAAGAAGTGGCAGGTCCTCTTTATGGACACATCAGGGGTCTCCAAGACCCCTAAGGTCACCTAGGACCCCCCTGAAGAAGCTGATGAAGCAGAGATCTGTTTCATCAGCTTCTCTCCAGCGTCTGAAGCTGGAGAGTGACACGAGAATGCGGAAGTGATGTAATATACATCACTTCTGCATTCTGACACCGGAGAGGGGACCAGAGGGAGATCGTGTACCGACCTCCCTCTGATCCCCTGTCAGAGAAGCGCTATGCTGGTCCCGGGCTCGCACCGGGCACAGCGGAGAAGGGGGGACCGCGGACGGGGGGACATGGGCCTGTTTTTAAATTGACGGCGTTTCCTGCTTTTCACTCACCTCATAGTTCTAGCCGACTTGTGACAATGAGATTGTCACAGGTCGGCTCAGTAGATCGGGAGGTGAGCGAACACATACCGGGTTCGCTCACCTCTTGATCCTGTCACTGCTCTCTGCCGTGACTGGGGGAGGGGCTGGATTCCCCTCTCCGATACCCCAGCGCTTGCCCTAAGGAGAACTATGGGGAAAAGCCCTGACCCTATAGTTCTCCTTTAAATACCCTCCCAGAGCAGCACCAGGTGGCGGCTAATTGCTGGAAGACACCTGCAGGTGAGCACTGGAACTGCAGGATCATGTTCCAGCTCCACAGTGCTACCCGGAGGTGCTCTGGTCCCTGACATGCCTATAGATTTATTTTTATTTTTTTTCCATGCGTACTGGTTTTTATAATGCTCATACCTTTAGTCAATATGGTGGATCATGAAGCAAGACAAAATCTAGTCACATGCTGTCCTCTAGAGGGCACTACCCAAGACTCGACCTCATCTCATGGCACTGATAGCCATGGGCCATAGACACTGTCCCTTTTTTATAGAGGACCTGCATCCTTTCAACAGTCCTAATATGTATCAGTGATTATATTTTTCTCTTTTCACATCTTCCTAAAGCTTTTTCCTAGGCATCACAACTGAGAAGAATGGGCTGCGCGTCTGTCAGCTTCCTCTTTTTTGAACTCCCAATGCTATCAATTATAAATAAAACCTGAAAAACGGCAATCTGCTTCCCTGCTGATAGAAAATCGGACCCTCGGCATAAGTCACCCCTGATCTGCAATCTCTGTAGCTCTGGAACCCATTGCTTTTTTTTTCAGCCTTTCCACAAAAAAGATACTTTTATATATGGAAATTGTCATTGTTTAGCCGAAATGGATTTTCTGTTTAAGATGACAGAGAGCCACCCAGTGGCAGAAAAGGAAAATGTACTGCTGAGATGTTGGGAACATTTCAATGAAAATAGTTTCATGAGAATACCTTGTTATTTTCTTTTTGCACAGTGACACCATTTGCAGCTTTTTCTTTTCTTTTTTTTTTTAAATTTGTAACAGCTTGTCTGATTTTTCTGTTGATAATATATCAATACATTCCACAACGTGTTCATTAAAATTGTTGCATCTTGTCACCAAATGCCCTGTTTATCTTTCCAGATTACAACGATTTCACTTTACAAATCTTATTGTTCTATGTAAGCTCCAGCAGGTTTATTCTATCAACACAGTAAATTAAAGAGAGTTATTGTCAATTTCCACTTGCCAATTTAAAGGAAAACTATTATAATGGTTTGGGACCACTTTTGATTTGATTTTAAGTTTGAAGGTTATTCAGTAAAGAGCCAAAGGATATAGCCGAACCTTTGGCTAATCTTTCGGGTGCGGGAGCCCTTCGATTCAGCTGAACTGAAGGGCTGTGTTACGGACTAGTCACAATAGCCCGCACACCAGCCGAAATGATCAGCCGAGCGGAAGCATATGCGTTTGGCTCGGGCTGAGCCAAATACACAGCCAAAGCCAAGAGAACGGTCTGCTTCGGCAGACCATTCTCCCCGCAAAATGTAAACAGTAAAAAAAAAAAACGGTGCAGGGTCCCCTTCCTGATTCATACCAGACCCTTTAGGTCTGGTACGAATATTAGGAGGGACCCCCTGAGTTAAAGAAAAGTGTGTGGGGTTCCCCTCAAAAGTCATACCAGGCCGCTTGGGTCTGGTAGGAATTTTAAGGGGGAACCCTACTGCCCAAAAATGGAAACAAAAATGTGGGGTCCCCCCTAAAATGTTAAACCAGACCCTTAATCTGAGCACTGGCCTGGCAGGGCTGGAAAGGGGGGTCCCCCCTGGAAAAGCACTTTGTCCCCATGCCGATGGGGAAAAGGGACTCTCCCCCACAACCCTGATCCGGTGGTTGTGGGGGTCTGTGAGCAGGGGGTCTTATTTGCATCGGGGTACCCCCTTTCATGAAGGGGGCATCCAGATGCTGCCCGCCCTTGTGAATGAGTAAGGGGTACATGAACGCCTACTCATTCACTAAAGGGTTAAATTAAAATGTAAATAAACACACACACTTGTCAAAATTAAAAAATAAAAAAAAAACACAGAAAGAGCACCTCCCAAAAAATAAGGTTTTGCAGGTTGGGATGTCTATAATATACTTACAGGCAGGGTACCAGTGGTGGACCTGCCAATTCTGGTGTTCAATGGCAAATGCCAATCGACCTCCACGGTGACGGGCAGTGAGCACAGGGCCCACTAGAGGACGTCGGGCCCTCAGGCCACCCTCATGAAGTCTGTTTCTGATTGTTTGGTCAGACACATTCATGCCAGTGGCCTGCTGGAGGTCATTTTGTAGGGCTCTGGCAGTGTTCATCCTGTTCTTCCTTGCACAAAGGAGCAGATACGGGTCCTGCTGACGGGTTAAAGACCTTCTACGGCCCTGTCCAGCTCTCCTAAAGTAATTGCCTGTGTCGTGGAATCTCCTCTATGCTCTTGAAAATGTGCTGGGAGACACAGCAAACCTTCTGGCAATGGCACGCATTGATGTGCCATCCTGGATGAGTTTGCATGCCTGTGCAATCTCTATAGGGTCCAGGTATCGCCTCATGCTACCAGTAGTGACGCTGACCCTATCCAAATGCAAAACTAGGCAAAAACAGTCAGAAAAGATGAGTAGGGGAAAAAATTTCAGTGGCCTCCACCTGTAAAACCATTCATGTTTTGGAGGTCGTCTCATTGTTGCCCATCTAGTGCACCTGTTGTTAATTTAATTAACACCAAAGCAGCTGAAACTGATTAACAACCCCCTCTGCTACTTAACTGACCTGACCAATATCACAGGAGCTTTATTGACTTGATGCTATACTCTGATTAAAAAGTGTTCTTTTCATTTTTTTTGAGCAGTGTATATTCAGAGAATTAATTTTTGGCATTATTTACTAAAAACGAATGTTCAAAGGTTATTCTCACAGTGAAGGGCCCTACAAATTGTTTATAAATAAACCCCCTGGTGATAATTGCTTCCTGGAAGCAGCAAAAGAAATTGAATTTGACAATAAAAAGGTGCCCACATCAGACAGGTGTTGCAAGATTCGCTAGAAGATTTCATCACTCAGTCTACAGGCAGTTCAAGACACAGTGTGCCTCCTTGGATGTCCTCTTCTCAAGCCTCAAGGTCCAGACATCAACATTATCCACCTTCACAAAGGTTCGGTGGGCCACACAAAATCTGGTAGCACAATTCCTGAGAGGAGCGAGGGAACTGAAACCACCTAGATACCCACTGTTCCCAAAGTGGGACCTGCCTCTGGTTTTGGAGTATCTATCTGAATCTTCTTTACATGAGTTGTACATTGTGGAACTTGACTTTTAAAGGACAACTATGAGGTGAGTGAAAATAATTAATCCTTATAGTTCGAGCCGACGTGTGACAATGAAACTGTCACATGAAACTGAACACATACCGAACACATACCGTAAGCTCACAATATATAAGAGAACATATGTAAACAGCCCACGGTCACTTACTAATATATGGTTCACAGCTGTCATACAGGCTATACAGCTAATTATTTCTTCACTTCACATACCAAGCGCAGCATATTATAGATTATACCGTCGCTCGCTCACTTCTCGATCACTGCGCTGAGTGGAGGACCGGACGGGGGGGTGGGGGGCTTTAAGGGGGATGGCGGATACAGCTGTTTCTGCTTCACTGTGCATCTGTTTCTGTGTGAATTGCACACCACTTAAGCATCTGTCCCTAATATATTAAATATTCTGCTAAAGTGGAAGAGATGGTGCTCTGAGACTAATTCAGAACATTTGCATATTTAAGCTTCATTAGAAAGTATATGACCTAAGTGCACCGCCAGTGCCTAAAGAACTTCAGTGCAATGTATGAAGCTGTCCAATTAGTATCATTGACATGTGCGATTCGTTTCGAATCAAAATTTGGAGGAATTTTCCGACATTCGGACACATCCGAATCCCAATGCATCCGAATGTGTCCGAACCCGAATTTCCATTTCTGAATTTTGGATCCTGTCCGAATTTCATTCAAAAACTAAACTGAATCGGACATGTGACTTTTCTGGTCAATCAGATGTGTTTTTCGGTTTAATGCATCCGAATGGGTCTGAACATTAATTTTTGTTACAGCAACATGGGAGCCATATACAATGTATACTTTTAATACTAAAGCTGAGGCTCCTAGACTCGGATGGCATTCGGGATCTGAATTTCCGTATTGCATTCGGGAGCTCCCCAATGCCATTCAGGTCTGGGAGCCTCAGCTTTAGTAATATATGTATATGGCTCCAGACCCGAATACAATTCGGGATCCGAAATTCCGAATTGCATTCGGGAGCTACTGAATGCCATTCGGGTCTGGGAGCCATATACATATATTACTAAAGCTGAGGCTCCCAGACCAGAATGGCATTCGTGAGCTCCCAAATGCAATTCGGAAATTCAGATCTCGAATGACATTCGGGACTAGGAGATTCAGCTTTAGTATTAATATCTGTATATGGTTTTCTGTGGTATTCGCAACAAATATTCGTAAACTCATCCGAAACTAACAAAATTCGGATTTCGTTTGAATTAGAAACCCGAACCGAATTGAATTTCAGATCCGAATCCCGAAATAACGAAATATCTGAACCAAACAGAATTTTTCCGCAGCTTACATGTCTAGTATTAATGTGAAATGCTATCTGTATATAAGCTGTTACATAGTATAATTCCACCTTGTTGATGTTTGACCAGCAAGGATTAGTGGTCAATGACGGCATTGAGGGTGAGATTCTTTATATCCAGGCAGTGGCCATTGATGAAAGACATATATGGCAAATTCAATGGGTTTTTTCTGCCGCAGGCTGTCATAATTTGATCCACTTGTGTTATAGCACTGATGATCTGCTTTAAAATCTGACAGTAACCTAATCAACATGAAACTTGCTCTTTCTATGTTTTTTATAGGTTTTATTTATTTGCTCTTAGTCCTTCTTTAAAAAATATTTGTGTTTTTTTTTTAATCTGAACCCATTGACAAACTTTGAGCAACAGAGAAAGAAAATCAATAACAATTAAAAAATAAATAATAGGATAATATAAAACAAAATTAAAACCGTTGTGAAAACCGTTGTGTGTGCTGTTTTGTATATTCTGCAAAAAAAATATATAGATACAATCGTGTGGGAGGACTTACCATACCTTTGCTGATTACTTTTCCTAGGTACCCTTAGTGAATGCACCACTGCTTTTATTCATGTATTAATGTTGGTAGTTTAATTGGTTTCTGACTAAATTGTTCCTGGAATATGTGTGTCTTGTTTTGAGTAGGACATTATATTGCAACCTCCATTGGACCAATCACTAATGGGAATGGTGCAATATTTTTGTAATGGAATGTGCTATACAAATAAGGACAATTACATGGAATATAAAGGTAAAAAGGACATTTCCTTGCCTATTAAAAGTTTTCTGTGTAGGAGGGGCTCATCTCCCTGAGGTTTCTATAGGAAGATATCTGCAAATGCAAAATTATGTAGTTGCATCTGGTGTTGATACCAGAGGACACCTGAAACTTTTTTTTCTTGGAGGGTTCCCAATCAAATAGGCAATTTGCATTTGTTTTGGAAAATCACTTTTAGGGCCATTTACACTTGCATGGTATTTCAAACATTAACATGTAGAATAGCTGCCGATGCAGAGCAAGGAAAGAGAGCCAGACCTGCACCTCGGCACAATTGTCGGGATCCGCTTCAGCTGCGGCGTCTCAGTATATCGCGAGCAGCAGCTTGCGGTATACTGCGGCGTCTCAGTATACCGCGAGCTACAGCTCACGGTATAATGAGCCTAGGGTGATGGGAGGACACTAGTTTGTGTCCTCCCGTTACCCTAAGGAGAACTATGGGGAAAATACTTAACCCCATAGTTCTCCTTTAAGCATGTCCATTGGCACCTACTGTAATTGAGTGTTGTGAAGTAGCCACTGCTCCAAGCTTGCTCCTATGATAACTATAACTTCAATACCAATTAGTGAACTAAATATGAGATTGTAGTCCATCACGGGAGTGAGCTTTCTATGACTGTGTTTTTAGTTACCAGTCTCTGTTGGAGGCTTAACTTGTTCCTCAATGTACTAATCACACTTGAATGATGTGTAATTAATGGGAATTAGTGCAATCGTTTCTTGTGTTAGTTCCTGCCTCTTAAGCTGCCCATACACCTTACAATTTATCTGCAGATTTTCTGTGGTTAGATGGAAAAGGTGGAGCAGATTCCTCCATCTACACTTAACTGTGTGGATGGAGTAATCGCCACCTGGTTCAAGCTTCAGTATCTTGTTAGTCTGCCCGCTGGCTGTCAAAATACCTGAACACTCTGATTGGATGCCGGCATTGTTCAGGTGTTTTGAGAGCCAGCGGGGCCGACTAGCCAGATCAGTGGTGTATTTAGGTTTGGGGCTGCCCTAGGCAAGACAAAACTCGGGCACCCCCGATCCTGTAGAGACCACCGCAGAGCCCACCTGAGACCACAGCCAGGTGGGGTAAATTTAGTGTATGGGGGGGTGCCCGAGTTTTGTCTTGCCTAGGGCAGCCCCAAACCTAAATACACCACTGATCTGGCTAGTTGGCCCCGCTGGCTCTCAAAACACCTGAACAATGCCGGCAAGAGAAGAGATGTGACGATGGTCACATCTCTTGCCTTGAAGAAGGGACCCTGTGTGGCCCCGAAACGTCGGCTCATGTTGGATTTCTGTGACATCATTGTCCATTAAAAGGACTCATTCATTTTAACTTATGGAGTGCTGGTGACCTATTTTCTTCAATCTATGCTGGGCCTGAGACTCTTTGGTGGGCTGTGCAGAATCTATGCTAAAGCAGGCTATCCCTGCTTTGCACTATACAGAGTGAATCACAAGATTTCTCATTGAGGTTAAAATGATATTAGCGTCAAAAGATTTTTAAGCTTTTCCAAATTCGAATGAAATCACTTACAACGGGTGCTGCTTTGTGATGTTTAAAAGTTTTTCGTTTCCTACGGAATCAGCTGATCCCCTAAGCACTGGCCCGGATATTCTGTTTTAGAGCAGCCCCTTTACCTTGCAGGGCCCTATGGAGCCACATTTGTGTGTGCTAGTAAGTTGTGTGTGTCTCCACAAACACGCAGGCAAAGCAAGCCATTCCTCTGCTTCCTGCTCCACCCTTCTTCAAGCTAGTAGATGGGTGGCTGTTGGAGACTGCTCTGTCCCTTGTGACCTTGTACTCGATAGGAAGTTCAAGGAAGCTGAGCTGAGAGAGTTGGAGCTGTGTGGAAACATGATTACTGTAAGTGCTTGGGCACAAAATGAAACAAATACTTTGTTGGGTAATGTTTATTTATTTGATCTGGATTCATTATTGAAAATTGAGCATTTAATACTACTTTAATGGTTCAAGGACATCCAAGAAAACAAGGTATAACAGCATGAGCCTAAATTTGTATCTAAACTCAAAACATAAAGATTTGCTATGTTATATGAAAAAATGTACCTTTTGTCTTTAATTGCTCTGAAAAAATAGCAGGGCACTCCATGTTATGTGAATGTCCATAGGTGCTCCTTTGTAATAACTCAGGCAGTTCTGCCTCTGACTGTTAGTCTCAACAGAATTCGGAGATTTGATGATGCTACTACTGGACTGCTCTCTGTTCTTCTCGCTGGAGGCTCTGACATGAGGAAGCAAAGCCTTGCCTCTACCAAGAAGGCTGCCTCCAAACAGAGATACAGTACAGAACAAGGC
Organism: Nanorana parkeri; assembly: GCF_000935625.1. NCBI lineage: Eukaryota > Metazoa > Chordata > Amphibia > Anura > Dicroglossidae > Nanorana > Nanorana parkeri. Next base: position 3,075,287 of record NW_017306288.1, on the reverse strand, counting down.
ATAGTAAGTCAGTAATGGGGAAAATATCAGCTTATGGGAGACCAAACGCAATACTGGTGATTAGTTTTATGCAATCCGCCTGCCGTTTTTTAGGAACAGTTTCCTGAGGTCAGTTCATCTTTAACGGTTGAAGAAACGGTGAGGAGAGTTTAATTGGATGAATACACATAAAGGGACTGCAGAGATTTGTAGAAGTAGTGCATGTAATCTAAAATACATATGCAACCTGTACTGTTAGACTGTGTTTATAGGCAGTACTGAAATTCCAGATATCACTAAGCTGACCTTTAATCAATGCAGATTAGACTATTTTAAACCAATTCTGCTCTTAATCAAACTGTATGATGAAAATAACTCCTATATTCAACAGGTAGTGTGGAAATTCAGTCATGTGATACTTGAATGTGTATGCAGACTACTCCTACTGCACTGAAAGCCCAGAACTGTCATTGTGTATTTACATCTTTTAGATTGAGCAAGGAGTTTGTATTTCTGAATCTGCTGGTATGAGGCCAGATTTACCATTTTTGTCCATAAAAACCCTTCCTTCCTTCCTTCCTTATTTCCTTCCCTCCTTTCCTCCTTCCTTCCTTCCTTTCATCTTTTCTTCCTAACAAAATTGCTAAATTGAAAAACTTAATTTTTTTGGTGCATTATAGCAATTTGAATGCAATCTTCATTTTAGTCACAGGCATCACTAGGATCCAAGTGTGCCTGATGTCTGCACCTCACTGCTGCCTGCTGTGGCACCCCCCTGTCCTGACTGCTATATCACAGAGTTGCAGGGCCATATTACTGGTATAGCATCCAGTGAGCGGACAATTGTGAGGAAAGGGGAAAAGCAGACATTTGACACACCTGGAATTGACTGAAGGTCCTAGTGGAGCCTGAAACTCTTAAAAAAGAATGAAAATTGCATTAAAAAATTAAAAATTTTTTTTTTTGTAGTACATCACATCAGTTAAAAGTTGAAGACAAGCAGTTCATACAAAGTTGAAACATTAACATTTTAACTATTTTACCCATCAAAGGATTTAAATTACTGTTCAATCATTTATGTCATCATGGTAACTAGCCAGACAAAATAGTTTGTTTGGTGCCCTTACTTTTTGCCACTATATTTAAACTGCACTTGCACTTAACTCATGGGATCCATGCAGTTAGCACATGTTTTTGCATAGCACATGGTGCTGCACGCTAGTTCAACTGGTGCATTGCTTTGCCATTCATTCTGAATGGCACCCCAATGCACTTACCCATAGGCATGTCTTGCAAGACCGTTTGCTGAGCAGTACTACAATAATGTACATTGCCATGTAGATATAAAAAGTAATGCATGTCTACATTTTTATCACTGCAACACAAGTTACTGCGGTACCGCACGATGTGACACATGCCCACTATGAGGTGTGCTGGGGTGCCATTCGGAATGCATGGCAACGGGGCACACCAGCACACCAATGCTATTGTGCAAACCAGCTCTATTAGCCCAACTACTGTATTTAGAAACATCGCCATAAATTACAATGTTACATTTTCTTGTAGGATTCTAAAAGAATTTCCAGCTTAATGTATAAACGGATAGACCCTACCGAGGTTTGTTGTCATCCAAAAAACAATGAGTAGTAAGATGTGTTTCCTGGCATGTTTGCATAGCAGAAATGACCCTACAACTGTCTAGTCATTACAATGGCCACTGAACCAAAACCAACTGACAGCGCTTCCTTCTCCTGAGACATGATACTGTAGTCTTCCTAAACAGTAAGCCAAGTTAATGGTTGGATGGGCTGTCATCTGTAAGGCAAGATACAAAACAATGCCTCATAAAACAGAACTAGGCAACCTTATCTGCAAAAAAAAAACCCCAACGTGATCTCTCTTTATTCTCGCCATTGGTTGAAATATAGACCACTTCTTTCTAAGATTGATTTTCTATTAACCAGCGAGAGTCCCTTTGCTTCTAGTGTTGCTCCTGTTCATCACTCACTGACTGTGCTGGCTAGATTTATTAGTACAATAAACATTATCAAGCTCAATATCAATCAGTTAGTCATTTCAGCAGAGACCTTCAGTGCCACAGAAGGAATTCTGATATACGGCTATCGTCAGTGGATTCCAGAAAAGTTCTGATTTATTTCATACCGAACGAAAGCTTAAAACTGCTATAAACATATGCAGTTATGGATGCATTTTGCATGAAAATTAATCACTTGTTCAGCTGAGTTCCAGCTTTCTAAAAAATACCTTTTAATGCACGTATACATTTGCAATTCACTGTACAGCAGAACTCTGCAAGAGGAAAGGGCATAGCTCTGAGCCAGTCAGGTTCTTTTGCATTCACATATGCTGAGAAACATGTTGATAGAAGGAAAGAGGAGAGAGATGGCTTATTTAGCCTGCTGCTTCTCTTCACTGTCCAATCAGGGGTAGCAAACTATTTGTGCATACTGTGCAGCAGCCCTCTGGGATATATGAACCCATTGAGGCTAGCTTCAGATATCGGCGATCCCAGGACCATGCACGAGTGCACACAGCGATTGCCATGCAGCAATCACTAAAAAAAGGTACATAGGTTGTTGAACCGTGATCGTGCATGGTTGCACGGGCGGGATCCCGCACGATCTGCCCAGCGCGACTGGGGTGCTATTAGAAAATAATGGCACTGCCAGCGGGAACGGCAGTGGTGGGCGATTCCGTGACTGCACGGCCACCTGCTTGGTTTTTTGCACGATTGCCGCATGGTCACAAATCGCCATAGTGTGAACCTAGCCTTATACTATTAGGGTAAGAGCTGGGACCCCCTTCTGATGCCACATAGACCTGGATACTGCTCACTTCTAGGCCAGGAGAGAAGCTGGATGTCCTAAATGTGGTCCTAGCATTGTTAAATCCAATTGGTACTGTGCAGACAGCACCGCCTTTACTCCCTGTCTGACCAGAGTAGAGACAATTTCTGCATTTCTGGCAGAAAAGAATTAAACCATATCGGAGTAACCAAGGTAATACCTTCATATTTCATTATTGATTTCATCAATTGCCAGACTTTAGCCATCATAGACAATGTAGGATATTCTGAACGAGACGAGATAATACCTCCTTCTAAAAGTGCCCTTTGGTGATGTCCTTCACTGTGTTCAATCATAGGCGATAGACAGGAATGTATATTGGAAAAATAGGGGAGAAAGGAGTTACGCTATGAACAACAGTAGTATAGACTAGTCTCCTGGGTTTCAGTTAACATATTTCAAAAGCAAAGTATCCCCTAAACAGTGAAATCCCTTAAGTGGAGCTGTCTAGTAACCAAGTAACACAGTTGGTATATAGTATATAAAGCAATATTTAATAGATAGAAAAATTACACACAACATTAAATCACCTACTACAAGACATCTAAAATTAGATAAAAAACGAATAACGACATCCCTTGGATAACCCAATGTGAAATGAAACGGGTGATGATCTGCTGACCACCTATGTGGTGAATAGTTGCTGGTACAGGCACAAGTGCTATGTTTGAAAAGCTCCACTTAAGGGATTTCACTGTTTAGGGGATACTTTGCTTTTGAAATAAGGAATGTATATTGCTTCACTGCATTAAAGTAAGAGCAAAGACCTGGCATTACCATCTGGCAGAGCAGTGGAATTCTCAGTACTGGCTGGACAAAATTACAAATTATCTGCAGGTGAAACAGCCCCCTGTATTTCACTTGTGTAATTAGCTCTTTGCCTAGAGTTACATTTTAAGCTATACATTGTTTGCATGGCACTAGTGCCCCTAGATGGTGCTGAGGACTATAGGAATTTTCTATACTCCTCAGTGCCATCTAGGGGTGCTAGTGCTGTGTGAATGGCATCCGCCCAGCTAGAACGTCTATAAATAAATCTGTTAATTATGTGTTAGTATAAATAAAAATGAAAAATGGGAGTTTTGCTTGCACATCTTTGGATCAGTCAGCAAAGCATCTATTTCACTAAGCTAAGAGAAAATGTAATTAATTTGCTTAGTGAACATCTTATAATCTTTAGACAATGTACCACACTGTTACAGAAAGTGAAGGGAAGTGCAAAATTGGTCACTTGTCACTGGAATAGGAAGTGCGGTGAATTTTTTTTAGGTAGATTGCAGTCATGTCCCAGTTTCCAAAGGTGCGGTCACATCTTCATTTTAAGACGGACCAGCTGTTGGGATGTGCACCCCCCCCCCCTAGCAGTACTGGAATGAGCGCCATCCTCCTCTTGACCATGGATGAATTAATTGGCTGCGACGGTTGACAGAGCATACTGTGCATGTGCAGGGGATCGAGAGGAGGGTGATGCTCATCCCAATGGCAGGTCCGTCCTAAAATGAAGATGGAATGGACCTTTGGAAATTGCAAGGGTGCTTAGGGAAGGCTTCACTCCCTGCGGAAATGGACATAAAGTATGAAAACAGCATCAATGCTTATTTGTAAAATCTGATTGGTTCAGGATTATGGGATGGTGTTTAATGACAGCATATGTTCCATAAAGGTGAACTAACCCTTTAAGTCAGAAGAAATCTCCCCAACCAGCATATAGACATAAGTACCTGACAGAGGAACTAATTGAGTAATGTACTTATTACACATCATGCGGGAATGTACCAGCACATTATTTTATAGCACAGCTCTTCAAATGTTCTTTTTACGAGCCTCATTTCTAAGCTGAACTGGAAAAACTTGAACAATCTGCCAGGAAATTACAATACTTCTACCAGTGAATAGTGCAAATGAAAAGGGCAACTGCTGAGATGATTAGATTATGGTTTCCTAACTTGATTTCAAATCAATTGCTAATACCACTTTAATATTAATGAAATGGTTTGTGGCTGCAGTGAAAACATCAGATGCATGGTCTCTTTGAAACGCGTGCTCATTATTGATTGTGAAAATTAAACGAATGCGTCTATTAGCGGGGAACAATTAGCTTAGATACTAAAAGCCTAAATTAACTCGAAGTGAACGATGTTATTTGAGGTTTCAGCATCTGGAAACATCTTTCTGTTTTTCTTGCATTTTAATAGACTACTTATGAAAGCTGAAAGCTGAGAAAAAGCTAAACACGCATTTCATATACATCAATGAGAGCTGCTTACATCCCAAATAATAATAGTTCAGCCGGTCATGTGAAACCCCTTCCAAACAGCGCAGCTAGACGGTCAACCTTCACTATGAGCTCACAGTACCCAACATGATGAATGAACAATGAAGGAACAATGATACACTAAGGGCCTGGGTCAATAAGTATGGTGCTTGGGCAAGTGCAGCATGCTTTTGACATCAGTTTGATATGCTTCTGAGCTCATTCAGAATTCATTGCAGGGCATTTGACCTGCGTATTCCTGACTTGCATTTGGCCTGCTTTAAACTGCTTTTGTATTCCCATCGATATGTATGAGTTGAGAAGCAGTTCTGATGTGAGCAAAACCCTATCTACAGTGGCCCTAATGAGGTCAATCTTGTGCCAACTCTGCTCTTCCCCCCCTGTCAGCATACTTACTGTAAGCATATGTGCATGTAACAGATCCTGATTGGCCCATGCTGTACAGAGTATTATAAGAGGTTATCAAGACAATCACGTATGATAGCCTAGTTTAAAATATATGCATTATTTTTAATGAATGCATGATTTTACCTATGCTTAGAGTTTAACTATAAATATGGAAGAATTATACTTTAAGGGTATTTGTAAAAATGAAACATTGCCAGTAAATGATAGGAAAAAAACTGCAAGGAGGGTATTATAGGGTTTAGGGGGAGGAGGTAGGTGTAGAGGAAGGGTCATAAGGTGCAGGATGTAATAAGATGGGCATGTTAACCACAGGGGAGTTTTATGGGTTGAGTATGTTAAAGCTGAACTCCAGGCACCTCTGCCCTACCAGAAGCAGCACAAGGTACCAGTTGGGTGTTCTGTAGTGCTCATGTGCTACCTTTTATACAAATTCAATGAACAATTCTGATTTGCATGCTTGTTCTAGGTCAGTACCTCTGAAATCAGAAACACTTGGGTGATAAAACTTTAGGAAGGCGATCAGCAATGATGGCTTCGATATTCCTCTTAGCACAGGTTTTCCTTAAAGAGGGACTTTACCCACCAATTTAATGTCTCCTAATGAAGTTACTTTCAAGGCATACCAACTGTCAAGTTTGCCAGTGAGCTTATTTCAGCTCTCAGCCACACTTTCAAGCCCTCAAATGGCTGGTGTCATTGTTGATCACATGTGTAGCACCATGCCAACTGCAATCCAAATAGAGGCAAAGATGGCCTCTTTCTTGGCTTTAAAGTGTAAGTTCCGCTTTAAACTAGTGAAAAGCATGCTGAAAAAAATTACCACTGACTCAAAGGTGGAGTTATACTTTAAAGTAAAACTATGTGCAAAATAAAAAATGACATATGATGCAGTCTGCTTATCATTAAGCTCCCATTCGCACTAAGTCCGCACATGAACGTGTTGCACATTTTGCTGCATTTGTTGTAAGCCAGCATAGGGCAGCCCATCAATTTCAATGGGCTATCTTACATGTGACAGATGTGGCAAAGAAGCTCATACAGCGATTTGAGCTGCGCATGTTTTTTGACTGCATGTTAATACGCATGCAAAGATGTGCTTCTTGCTTGCTGTGTTTGGTGTGCCATTAACAAATGATGGAACTGCAAGTGCACCACGCTCTTTTTGCGCATTGCGTGAACGCGCGCAAAATGGCATGACTAGTGTAAATGGAGGCTAGCATTGCAGTTTCATCTTTCAGAGCCCCCATAACATGGTTTAATTATTAGTTGATTGTAGCAGTAGATCTATTGATTTTGCACTTGCTGTAACAGGGTGACAATGCTGCTTGTTCTGCAGTGAATTTGCTGCAATGTTGTCCCCCTGTGGACAGGGTAGTCCTAGATGGACATACAATTTTGGACGGATTTTAAGTAACAAACAAATTAAAGCCTAACTCCATCTAACGCCTCAAAGCCAGTCTCCAGGGAAAAGAAAACTTCCCTTGAAGTGTGAGGGCAGCTCAACTGCAAGAGAAGGTTTACATTTAGGGCAGAGGTGGGCAAACTCCGGCTCTCAAACTGTGGTGAAATTACAAATCCCATGAGGCATCTGTCTCTGGGAATCATGCCTGTGGCTGTGAAGATCTTGCGATGCCTCATGGGATTTGTTGCTCCATAACAGCTGGCGGGCTGGAGTTTGCCCACCCCCAGTCCAAGGTGCCAGTTAAAGCAGTTTTGCTTACCTTATTCCCTGCTCCCTTAGCAGTTGTAGGAAAATTTCACTTTCGGCATTTAGCCGAAAGTGCCATTTTCGTCCGGCGCCCCCCCTTCACTTTTCGCCCGGGGCCCGCGCCCCTGCTGCACCCCCGGTTGTTACGCCACTGGTTGGTGCTCTCTTTGTCTCCCCTCTGCTCCAGCTTATGAGGACTCATTGGTGTTTTCACATATAATGCAAGGCTATGGAGTTGATGATGCCAGTGAGTCTTTGACCACTGGAGTGGAAGGAGTTGCAGGTGCCAGTCTTGGAGCATACTGGAGCGTAAATCAAGTAAGTAAAAGCTCTTTTCCAAAGTACCTTAGACCAAAATAAGCATTTAACTGATGCAGTGCGGAATCAGCTCCTTTGCAATATGTGTTTTTTTTATTTTCCCTGGAATTCAGCTGTAATCAGTTTTAGTAGGGTTGCACAGATACCAAGTACAATACTCGGTACAAGTACGAGTACATGTACCGATACTTTTGACCTCCAAGACTAGACTAGAGAAAAATTCAAAAGTTAGGAGGCAGCTGTCATTTGTAAGGAGCACACGGAGCTCCTGGGATTTGTACATCTCTGTTTTTAATGTACGATTTTGTTTTTATAAATATAAATAAAGGGATGCACAGATACCAGTTTTGTGAGTAAGAGTACTGGTACTTGCCGAGTACTTACAAGTACGAGTACTGATACATTTTGGTTTATTGTCATGTGACAGTTTTTCTAAAACAATACAGACTAATGATTTCAGGACAGTGGTGGAGTGCCAGAGCAAGGTCCCAGCTGCAACTGCTGCAACCCTGGTAGTTCTCATGAAAATGCCAAGAATCGGCACTGGTACTTGAAAAGTATCTGTGCATCCCTAAGTTTTAGCATAAAAGGGTATAAAAGGTGACTGTTATTTGCACCCCAGAAGGGTATTAGTTTTGTCCCATACCTGTAACTGTGACTTTTGCAGGGGAGCTTGATCTACTGGAGAAAAACATAACTAAAGGCATGAGAAATCAAAAAGGAATTTATATAATGAATACTATCATTATGGGTTTTAACCACATTCAGTAATCATATTTTTTGATATTGTGACTTTCTTTTTATTTCTGGTTTATAAATGCTGAACATGCAAACATCAAAAAGAGCAGTGTGAAGGAGAGAATCTATACATTTCCAGTTAAGCTTAATTCAGACTAATAGATGGATGTTCTATTTGAATTCAATTGATACAGTTACACTATTCACATTACAAATTCTGTTTGTAGCCCAAAATAACCAATGTAGCAGCTAAAGAGAAATTAATATGTCAGCGTGATGTTATGTTCTGTTTCAAAGGGGAAGCAAACCTAGAACATAAGTTGTCAAAAATTATATAAAATATACATTAAGGGTTAGTTCACACCAGAAACTGCATCACAACTTCGTGCGTCTGCGCAGTTGCATTGCGATCCGTTTTGACGCTTTTGTGATGTATTCCGATGTGTTTTCTTTTAGTCTGCATAATCTTTAGTACATGGGTGGTATACAACTATCTAGCTGGGCTGCATATAAAACATAAAAGTTGCTGAGAAAGAGAACTCACCACATTTTTCTTTTTACACCCTGTTCAGACTAGAAAAATCAGGGTATAATTTGGCAGTTATCTCCCTCCACTTTCCCATGTCATTCTGGACACCCCTCCAGATATTTTATGAAGATGTCAGCATCCACATCGGCCATTGCTCCAATATCTCTTCTACCTCCAAAGAGGAATTCCCTGGGTGATGACACAATCAATCCTTTTTTGGGGGGGATGCGGTCTGCTGCGTTTTGATGCATTTTTGATGCGTTTTGATGTGTTCCGGTGCGATCAGATGCAGCTAAAATAGGACGAGCAGTACATTTTTTGACTGCACCTGAAAGGACTGCAATGGTGTGAATACAGCACGAGAAAGCCTATAGGAAAGCATTGTGATGTATTTTGGCTGCAGCAGCCAAACTGAATAGACTGCATCACAACTGCATATGGTGTGCACTAACCCTGAAGGGTTTTTCCTATAAATCCCATATATGCCCGTCTGTAGTGATACTCTCCTTACTTTAGAACATTAGTATTTGGCAGCAACAGATGTTCTCAATGAAAGGCTTTGGGTCCCAAGAACAATACTAAATATTTACTTGTGAGGCCATGCCCGAGACTGTCATTATTATCCCTTCACATGATCCTAACAATTAACCCTATCCCTCTGGGATAGGCAAGTAATGTCTAAATACAAGTGGTAGGTGTATTCTTACTTGAGTCTTGGTGTACTTTGGCGTATTTTTTCCAGATCTGTGTAGTATACCAGTGTGAAACTTTACCTCTGCACAGGAGCTTCCTGTAATAAAGACTGGTCACTGTTGTGCTCTCTCCTTGTGCAGGGTGACTGGTCTTGTCTCCACCCCATCCTGTAGTTTTCTAAAAGCAGCCTGTGGTGGGTGGGGCCTGCTGAGCCACTACCATAGCTCTGAACAGGCTATGTATTGCACAGTGATGATGTAAACATAACCTTCACAAGGTAATACCTGAGTATATAAGGAATTTTATATGCACAGAGTGGCTTTTGTGGGCTATTATTTAAATGACAGGTTGTGTGCCTACAGTTCAGCTTTAAGAAATAAACTTTATAAAAATTAATATGGAATGTATTCAATTTAAAGCAATAAGGGGGGCTATTTATAAGGGTGAAGAGTTTGGAGAAGGCAGGAGAAGTGAACAATCTAGGGGAAAATAGCTGATTTGGAAACATTCTCCAATTCAGCTCACTTTCCAGTTCAGCTATGTTGTCCTAGATTGTTCACTTCTCCTGCCTTCTCCAAACTCTTCACCCTTTTGTGACTAGCCCCCTAAATATCTTTATAATTTCTGCAAGTGTATGTTGCTTGATTGGACTTTCTTATCAGCCTCTTGTTCTCCCTTTTACTCTAAAATACAAAAGACTGGAAGAGGTAGGGACAATACTCTAGGTCAGCCAGGTGTATTTCATGCAAATATTCTGACGGAGAACACGCTGAGAGTAGGAGAAAGTAACAGAAGCAGAGGAATGTCTCATCTGCTGCTCCTCTTTTTGTCCAATCATAGGCTGGGTTCAGAAGCTCCAAAAGCTCCATAGACCATATTTCCTTCCTGTTCATCACTTACAGGAGCACAGGAGACCAGTTATAGCCTAGAGAGCCGCAAGGCTCATGTGTCTAACTGAGGAAGATGTTGGCTGGATGTTTGTGTCGGTGGAAACGCAATTACTGCCTGGCTCGGTTGAATGATTCCGGCCATCATGTGACCCAAAAGATAAGAACATCTATTGTTGGAGAAGAAGTGCTTCTCCTGGTTATACTGTAGGTAAGTATTACAGCAAGAGTTGATTTCCCCCCCCCTTAAAACTGGAGTTCTGATTTAATATGCCCATTATTTTGGAAAGCTCATGTAAAATGTACTTGAATTCAGAATGTAAGTAAAGTAAAAGTGCAGAGCTCTGTTTGTTGGAAAGTACATTGAGAGAACAGTAGAAATGAAGACGGACTCTGTCATACAAAAAAGACAGAAACCGGTGATCAGTTCAATTATAAGAAGCAACTGGTGGCTGAAAATAACATGTTTTATGTAGTGCACACATTTGGATCTGGTAATTGGTTTTTGACACATGGAGAAAAGGTTTGTAACTAGGTCAAGGCTGTCCGAAAGATGAGTAATGCCGGTAGAAGGGGCCACAATGTTCTTCCACACGATGTGGTTACAGACCAGAGAGGCACAAGTGACGTATCACTGTGTGAGTGGAAACTGGAGAGCCCATCAAACCTTTGGAGAAGTTGAGAAGTCCCAAAATACCATCTTCCTTGGTTATACCATTGGGAGCTGGCTCTTCCTGGTTCTTGCAACCACCTCCTTGATGACACAACATGTCTCATGTGGTGTAGATTGCCCTGAAGCCTTTGGAAATGCATGATGTGAGTATCCCTGGGGGCTGTGCGGTGCTGAGCGCTACTCCATGCTCACCTAGATAAAAAATACAGAAGGACAGTTAGGGGCACATTAAAAAAAGGTATTTTCAATAGAGCAGTAAAGGGTTAGAACCTCTGTCTCACCTCCCTTTTAGTTCTTGTGACCATTGTCACAGGGATTGAAAGTGGGGGGAATTCCCAAATTTTGAGTTGTAACTCAGTACAGGAATAAAAGAGAGATCTTCCAATAGCAATGCTTGTTCAGGTCGTAACTGTCTAAGAGAGTACTTCCTACATGTGGAGATTTCATAGAATCAAATATGTGCAGAACAAAAAATGGAAAAAGTATTTTTGGGATCCCCTTATATATTTTGTTCTGATATATTTCACATTATTTTAATACCAAATATTGATGTATATTTATTGACATTTTGAACACATTGATGTTTAAGTGATACATCTTGCCAACATTGTTATAGACCATCTATATGATGACTGTTGTTGTACACCAGAAGGAAATGCCCCAAAAATTGCAGAAAATGCCCAATATCTTCTCAGTGCTTTCAAAGCAAGAACAAAACGCCCTGAGTGCAACTCAACATATGATTAATAAAATAAACAATCTTTATAGAAATTAAGCATTAAGAAGTAATCTGCAGCATAAATATCCACTGTGTACAAGTCTGACTCGCTTGGTTAGCTACCAGCGATGATGTATGGATTTCTAAACACACAAATATTACATGAATAAATAATGAAAAGGAGGAAAGCAGCACTGCGCGTGATGAAATTGATGACAAAAGCAAAACATCAGAGCAAATCTTCCTTATGGAAAGTTCAAATATTAAAGTTGTGCATAAAAAACATTAGCAGGTTGCGGCAGTGTTTTTCACAGTGGCAAATCTGATTTCAGTGGTCTTATAGGAACCTTTAACAGCAAATTAAATTGTGGAACTTCTGGCAATGCAACAGTCTCTGGTAGACATGGGGTGGATATGTGCATGTAACCTAAACAGTAAATATGTTTTTGTTTTTTTACTGCTACACATGCATGTTGACCGTTTCCATAAACAGATACACCTGGTGCCATATATTATCTTGGAGTATCTTGGAGTAGGAGTGATCAGCCATGAAACCCAACCTGTTTGATGGAAAGTTCCCATGCATAGCTCCCAACTGTCCCTCATTTGCTCATCAAATATCCTTCATTTTGGTCTGATATACATTCAGAAAAATAATATATTATTTAAAGGAGAACTATGAGGTGAGTGATTTCCACTCATCCTCATAGTTAGAGCCGACCTGTGACAAAGAAGCTGTCACAGGTTGGCTCTATTGATCAGGAAGTGAGCGAACACATAACATTGCACGCTCACTTTCCGATCATCTGACTGACAGTCACCTCTCTCTGCAGGGATCCCCCCCCCTCTCTGATCCTCCAGCGCTGAGTGGAGGAATAAATGAAGCAGGGGGCGGGCACAGCTGGCTCTGCCTCCCGCAGAGCCAGCTGTCACTCACGCAGCTGGGTGGATCCAGACAGTATGGTCAGGATCCGTCCCGGCTGCGGCGCTCTCAGTATATCGTGGGCAATAGCCCGCGATATACTGAGCTTTAGCAAAACAAATGACAAACGCACTCAACAATTTGTCACCAACTATACAGTAAGGTGCACACGAAATGGGCTTTAAACAGTAAACAGTAGAAAGGCATCATGGCACACTCAAAAGTCAGCATGTAAAACAACTTGTCTCACCACTAAGGTTAATAACAGAGGTTTGTATACACGTCATCTGCAGAAAATGTGAAAGCCGCACAGCCGCGCCAAGGCACCTCTTATAGTGCGGTCCTAACTCAAAACTATGAGAGTCTCCATCTACTGAGCTTTAGGTCACGGGAGGAGGTTAGTATATGTCCTCCCGTGACCCTAAAGAGAAATATGGGGAAAAACACTTACCCCATATTTCTCTTTTAAATGCCCTAAGTGTTTAATTTGCTCTGAACCTTTTATCAAATTTCAAACACTGGTTTAAAGGAAACATACAGGTGAAGATAATCACAATTGGGTTTAACTGGTCATATTTGTTCCTTAGTTCTTCATGGTCTGCAAAGCAAACCCAATGTCTATTGTTACCGTTAAAGAAGATGTAAACCCGAAATGAACAACATTTAGGTTGCTAAAGCACTGTATATCATAGAAAATTAGAATGTTTTATTTTCTTTTTTATCCTCTCTTTATCTTCTTCTGATCTCCTCCAGACTCTTTCAGCCACTTCCTGTCTACATGCACCTATTCCAGTTAGCTTCACATTATTACTCTGGATCGACTTGCTGACATCTGTGGGCCATGTCGGTGCAATGCGTGTGGGTATTGCAGCTTGTAGTGATCACTAGTAATGCATGTGATAGGGTGATCATTTGGGGAATTAGGTCAAATGTAGCACCACAGGGATGCGGTTCACTCACCCAAAAATCTCTGTTTAGGGCTATCTTCCCCACTTTTATTAAAGGAAAAGGGTTAGCGTGACAGGAGTTATTCAGCATCTCAATCAAAATCAATCATTCTTTCAACCTCCTGGGTTTTTTTGTAAAAAAATCGCTTGGTGCTGGTTACCACAAAAACGTGGACCTAGGGATGGAGGCTTCATTCCACCCAAAACTCTACAATTCTTTGGGCTCCAGGACCCAGATCAAGACTTGCCAAGCCCCCAAAAAACTGTCACCTGCAAAATTGTGCTCTAAACGTCTTTACACCGGCAACATGGCTCTGGCTTGTCACGCAACTGAGAGACAGGAACAGTGTTGTCCCCCCATGATAGGAAGACTCTGACCAGAACTTTCTTGGCAGATTGACCAGGTATTATTTTAATGAAAGATTTAAAAAAAAAAACAACTTGACAAATTACGTTAACAGGTTTAAGTGACACTAAAGTCAGAAGCTAAATCTTAAAAATGCCTTCAAGTACCTTAACTATTAACACAAATATAGTTTTTTTGTGTATCACCCGGCTGTAGATCCTCAAATCATCTCTGAATTGGTGCTGACACTGTCCTTCTTTCTGGAGGGTGACTACTTTTGTTCCCCATGGTCCCTGTGTGTGTTGTAAAGTAGCCACCGCTCCAAGCTCACTCCTGTGATGGACTACAATCTCACGTTTCGTCTACTAATTTGTATTGAGATTGTAGTCCATCACAGGACCCCCCGGCCATATCTCAAACCTGGTCTCAAAGTGTCACCCTAACCGTCCCCTACGCTCTTCAAAAGACCTCCCGATTTCCAGCTCCCTCGTCTCCCATCCTATGAAACTCTTTAGCCCAACCTGTCTGACTATCTCCCACTCTGACTGCCTTTAGGCGATCCCTTAAGACTCATCTCTTCAGGGAAGCCTATCCCACCTCAACCTAACCACTCAACCATCATTTTGTGAAACAATTCATCCCCGCACAGCTACCTCCTATAAGCTAAGGCTACGTTCACATGGATCTTGAAGCGCATCCAACTCCAGCCTTCATCCAGGCCCATACTGCTATATCATTCTCACCACAAAGCTACTGAAGTAACTGGCATAGCCTGGTGCAGCGTTATGAAATATTAACAAGAAAGTGTGTACTGAGCTGTATAGTATGATCTAATGAATTCTATGAAATTGGTAAGAGAAGAGAGATGCAACTGCAGATGCCCCTGTCAGGATGACACCGTACATCCACCCATGTCACAGAACAATAAGACTTATTTCCTACACCTGCCACAGTAATGGATATAACCAGCACTGAAGCACATAAGATAACAGGAAGTCTCAAATATGACACATTTAAAATATTCTGGAAATACGCTAAAATCAATACTTTAAAAATCACCTAAAACATCCAAGGGCACCAAATAATTCCACAAACCTAACTGGTTTTTCCTCCTACTGCGTGAGTGGTATTTTTTATAAATACGATACGTTTAAAGGGGTATTCACCTGAGACATCATATTTTGTTTATGAAATTGTATGGATAGCTAAAACATTTTTTTAAGGGAAGAGTTAAAACCACTGTCAGTTAAATTTTTTGCTGTCTGTGTACCATGAGGTATATTTTCCTTCACTTCCTGTCCTGGAGATGCAACAGGAAGTGGGTTAAGATCTCTTATGAGTTAAATGTAAACATTTTAAATGTAGACATGTCTGTTTGTTATTAATGTAGCACAGTTTTATTGTTTATATTTAGTAGGAGTTTTGATAACTTGGTTATGTTTATGTTCGCTAATAATTCTTTCAGTACAGTTTGCATCATAAATATTTTTTGATAAACATTTGTAAAAACTTGCCCATTGACACTATTACGGTGCAGTAACCAATTCTGAAACCTTGCACCTTGCCGACAGATGTGTTGCAGCACAGAGCAATGTGTGGCAAATCACTAATGTGCATTGCAGTGTGGTTTGTTGCCAGAAATGGTAAAGGCACCCTTTTTGTTTGCTTGCTTGCTCCCTTTTAAGCATACCCACACCCTCCAGCCACAATGCAATCGGCCGCACGGGAACGCAAGGCACATTATGCCTGCAGTCCGGTCCGGCTTCAAGCACTATTTTGTTCACACCGGACCACAGGCATAATGTGCCTTGCGATCGCATTGAGGCCAGAGGGCGTGGCTAAGGTGCCATTCACTTCAATGGTCCACCACACCCGCTCCTGCCCCACAACATAGTGAGCCGGCCGCAGCGCGCTGCAGTGCGTTCTAGACAGAATTGGTGTGAACGAGGCCTAAGCCTTTTAACCAATGTACACACTGCATTTGTTATTTGAAAAAGACAGTATTAAAAGGAGACAAAATGGTTTTAAAAAAACATTTGTTTGTTTATTCAATTTTAGGTATGTTAACTCTTCATGGTCTGTGAAACTGGAGTGTGGTAGGAGGTGTCCTATGACTACATATGACTACATACTTTTGTATTAAAAAGTGCATCTGCTCTTTTCGTCCCAGAAAGTTGAGAGTTATGATTTTACAGATGACACACATCATTTGCTACAGCCCTCTCCTGAGAGAGACTTAGTCTAACGGACCCTTATACCCTAACATGATTAGTGTATTAAAACTGAACTCCTGGCAACCAGATAAACCGCTAAAAAATACCTTTATGTGAACTGTTTTATCTGCAATTTTGTTGGGCCAGTCATTTGCTACAGGCACCCCTATAACACAGCACAGTCAGATCTGACACCCCCTTTTTTCTCTGCTGCAGTTAACTCTTTTCTGACCAGAGGTAACTGAAACTAGATGCCTAGACCAAGTTTAGCCACATCAGTATGCTTCTGAAAATGAATTATTTCCCTACTGAAAATATATATATATATATAATCTATATCAATGATATACAGTATATATTAATGAAATTATACTTACTATACTGCATTCTTATTAAATTCCATTGTAATTCTAATATAAGTAGTCAATGGATGAAAATTTTTAAAAACATGCAATTAACATATTTGTAAGGTGTTTTTTTATTTTTTTTGCTGAATTAAAGTATAAAAAAAAACTGCTTTTGTCTGTAATTAACATGCAACGTAACGGCTTCAGCTGTCAATGTGCCTTTATCTTCGCCAGGCAAATGACAGCGGAGCCAACAGGTTTGTTTTGTAAACAAGCTCATGGGATCAATATGACTGGCTGTCCTAGTGATCACATCATCAGGATGCAGTCAGAGCAATTAATAGTGTGAGACCTGCACTGTCAGCACGGATTCAGAACTAGGAGCGCACAGTGTTGCAGGCTTTTAGTTCCACAACAGAATGTAGATTAATGGTCATGAAATGGTTAATGGAAGCCTTTGCTGAGAGATATACTGTATGTAGGCTGCCAATGCTGACCTCAGCTTCTGAAAATGCTGTTTGCCTGGTTGCCATGTAGTCCTTCTGACTGTAGGTTTTGATTGACTGATATTCAGCAAATATAGACTATAGACTTGACTTCCTTTGCTGCATTGCTGCACAACGTATACGGTAAATGTAAAAAAAAATGTAATTGAACAAAAATCTTTATAGTTTTCCTTTATTTTTATTTTTTTATATAACTGGAGTAAATTACGTTCCTTTTCTTTCTGCCTGAAGCTCAGCTATAATTCTTAGCAAACGAAAGTGATTGTTTTCATTTTCAGTCTGAACTTTTAAACTTGGTCTTTTAATGACCATCTTCAGGTTTCAATTAAAATAATCTCAGAGTACAAGGATTCAGTAATGACTCCACAAGTCATTACTGAGACTGGAGTTTACTAAGAAGTCTATTTATGCAGACTGGCGGATTTCAGGCACGTATGACTCCCTGAATTTGCTGCATATTCGCCGACAATAGCAAGTATGGTTTGCTAGTATTTTGATATAGGGGGCCTTGAGTGTGGCCCCTGATTAGGGATGAGCTCAAGTTCGCACCAAACCTGAGCTCCTCCTGACATGGAAGCAACATGGGCCTCCCGCCAAATCAGCATTCCTCGCAGCTGCACATAAACAAAGGGGTGAGATGCTTGTGCTAATGTTATTTATCTTATATGGCCACATGGACATATAATAGGCAAATGTAATTTACCTTCTATCGCCATGTAACCATTAAAGGTCAATGATGTAATTGCACCCCACCATTTTTCTTATGTCAAGCTGCGGGTGGCAAATTCCCCACCGTAGCTGATTGTGTGACATGGAACGAGCTTCCTTCTTTGTTCAAGCGGAGTTATTTCCATGTTTGGAGTGAGCTCAGGTTTAGACTGGGTTTGCTTCAAACCTGAGCTCATCCTTTGTGCTGTCACAATAGTTGTGCTGGCAAATGTGGCTGCCACAGTCAATATTCACATTCATGTTAGATCAGAAATTATATAGGGGTCTATTCACAAAGCTGGCGAAGGATCTGGCCATAGCTTCGGCCGATCCTTTGGCTAGCTTCGGCCCCAGGACCCCTTCGGTTCAGTAGAACCAGTAGAACCGAGGGGGTGCTTTCAGCCGATGTACGGCTGAAATCAGCCGTACCAGCCTGAAGTGAATAGCCGAACAGTGTTCGGCTCACTTCACTTCTGATCGGTCATTCACTCGGCTGCCCTCGGCAGCTTTGTGAATAGACCCCATAGTTTATTTTACTTAAGCCATTTTCTCATAGATATTATTTGGTTAATTCATGCTGCCATCTAGTGCTCATTTTAGTTAACTGCACTTGGTTATTGCATATGTTTTCTGTGTTCCCTCCTAACTATGATGTATTTCCCCTTCTTGCTCAGTGTGGAGTGTCATGCTTGGAACATTATCATCTTTGACCGCCTTAAATACTGCCAATTCATTCATCTGCTGTATCCTGTTGTCTGCTGCAACCTGATGTACAGAATAAAGCACCTTTGTGGATGGAAAATGTATTTGTTGAGTTCAGCTATCTGATAAGGATTGTCTGCGATGATTATATCTGCTTCTACAGGCCAGCCATAGAGGTCTCAGCAAGGGATAAATCGCTAATACAACAATCGGAGTCAGAATAATCCTACCCCTGAAATCAGCAGTCAATGCATTCTATGAGGAGGTGTTCGCCCTTGTTCTATCAAAGTTTGTGACTACGTTGGAACGTGTGACCGGTGGCGTGGTCACAAATTCCAACGTAATCCCGCTCAGCTTTTCGGTGCAGGAAAACCGATCATCTGCCTGGAACAGCTGATCGGTCTCAAATGTCACTTCTATTGGACTTTTTTGAGTGCTGCAGAGGGGGGGGGGGTGATTCACAAACAGTAACTGCAGGCGTGTTAAAATCAGCCAGTGAGCCCGCAGATATATTTATTTTTTTACTCACTACTAATACTAACCACAGCAGGTGAATGCAGCAAGTAACCCCTCTTCCTCTCTTGCACAAAAAGGTTATTAACCTGTTATAATGCCTAGAACACTGCAATTTTTCACCAAATATAACAGCAGCCAAAACAATGCCGCTCCGAACAGTATATTGGAAAATCTCTCTTAAAGGTAAAGGTAATTCTTTTTGCCTTTATCTGGGTTATGGGCTGAATCTAGACTTCAGTCTCTAATTCTGCATATGAAGCACATGCCTACCAATCAGTCATTAGGCTCAGATACTGGCCGCACAAATGAATTGCTTCTGTAAGGCTGAATAATAGACAGCCGGCACTCTCACACACTGTTGAGTGTATAGAGTTATTTTGCAGCTGCTGAATTCTAATTTGCTCTGTAGCAACATTTGTGACATTAGCATATTAGAGCATATGACATAACAATGTGGAGACGGACTGCAGAGCATTGTACGCCAATATGTTCCGTGCCGCGCAGACAGAGTGCCCTGAGGGCATGAAACATCTATACATTTTCATCGTTCAAATGAATAAACAAAAAAATCGAGTAGAGGTCATGGAAAATGATGTATATTAATTATGGAAAATAGCCCAAATCATGAAAAGGATTAAAGGCCAACTCGACCCAAAAGGGATCCTTCATTCAGTTTGTTCCCACTTACAAGGCCATAAGGAAGCTACCTCCCTCTTGTAGCTGGACTCTTCAATAATTAGTTTATTCTTCATTATAAAAAAATATATCAGAAGCAGAGGTGCACTGAAACAAACATGTTAAACCGAAAAAAAAAAAAATGTCAGGCCATTTCCACGCTGTCACAGAAGCGTGAGCCGGTGTTTGGTCGAACGCCGACCTCAGTATCTGCGCATGCGCACAGACCGGGATTAAGGAGGAAACAGGCATTTCTTTACAAAGTATTGTGTTATAATGGTTAATTGTGACCGTTAATAACATGCCATCCATGGCAGTAAATGATGGATGCCATTTTTTGTACATTTACAATTAATATCGTAAGCAATTACATAATCATGTAATTGCTTGCGATGTTAATTGTGAATGTGAATAAAATGCCATCCACCATTTACTGCCATGGATGGCATGTTATTAACGGTGACAATTAACCATTACAAATTAATACTTTGTAAATAAATGCCTTTTTCCTTCACAATCCTGGTCTGTGCTCATGTGCAGATGCTGAGGTCGGCAAATCTGACGGGGTCAACAAATCTGATGCGGTCGGCGTTCTTGACAGAAAACCGTCAGTTTGGGGAGGAGAGCTTGGTCTATTTTGACAGCTGACTCCTGCACCTCACCGCTGGCTCAGGCTCCTGTGACAGCGCACGGCTGTCAACACCCCCACACTGCTCTCCATCCTGATCGGTCAGAGGAAGCTGAGGGGGCCTCCTCTCGATACACCGCTCGGCCTCCTCTGACAGTTCCTCTCCTCCCTGCTGGAGGCTACGCTGTGCCAGAGGGGACACAAAGCAGGGCACAGTGGGCAGGAGAGAAGCTAGGCATGCACCGCATTTTGCCAAAAGTGCCATTTTCAGACTATGTGTCGGCGGCAGAAATTTCGGTGCATCCCTAATCAGGACAATTAAATACCATTATTTGGCTGAGCACAACAGACATCCAAATGACCCATGTCTGGAATTCTATTGCTGACCCATTTTGGCATGCCCTTTAAACCTCCATACCTATACCCCTTCATTACAATTACTATCACAATTACTAGGGATGCACCAATACTGTTTTTTACGTATTGAGTGCTGATATTTTTTTCTGGTACTACCGATACCGGAAGTCCCATTTAGGAAGCCAGGTGGCGTGTAAAGACTTGTCATGAGAAAGCATGGAGCCGGCTTTCCGGCCAATCAGGAAGCCGGGGCACCGCGTCGTTACACTTCCTGATTGGCCGGGAAGCCGGCTCCATGCTCTCTCGTCACGAGGTGACGGGGGAGCATGAAGTACAATAAGGAAGCCGGGGCGCGGCCTCGTTACGCTTCCTGATTGGCCGGGAAGCCGGCTCCATGCTCTCTCGTCACGAGGTGACGGGGGAGCATGAAGCCGGCTTCCCGGCCATTCAGAAAGCCTGGTGCAGTGTCATTACACACTGCCCGGCTTCCTGATTGGCCGGTATTGGAGCAAACTGATATTGGAGCATTTGGGCGAGTACGAGTACTCGCCCAAATACTCGGCACCGATACTAGTATGTGTAGCTTATGCCAACTGATTTCTCTCCAAACTGCAGTATGCATAACTTTGGTTAATTCACACAAGGTCTAGTGCCTTGATTCTCAACTGGTGGGTCATGACCCAAAAGTGGGTCGCGACCCCATGTTCAGTGGGTCGCCGCATGCCTTCCACTTTTCTGGGTGAGAGGCTCCTCCGCCTCCCCCTAGTGCAGCGCTGTCATTTCTTGTGCCAAGCAGCCATTCAAAATATGCTGTCCGGTGCCGAGTGTCAGCTTGAGGTGGGCTGGGGGTATGGCTGCGAGGGAGTTCCATACATACGTGCATTGCTTACAGCTCCCTCACATGTCTTATAGAGGTCCCTGGACCACAGTGACATCACATTCTGGCTCTCGGCACCTCTACAGGGTGCACAAGGGATCTGTACAAGCAATGCACATATTGATGGAGCTCCGTTACAGCACAGCAGTCCACACTGGACCCCAAGCTGAGGATCCACTCCAGTTCTCGTGCATTCCATTGCACTGCGACTTGGGTCACGACTGTATGACCCAGGACAAATGTGGGTCCTGAGGTTACACATGTTGAGAACCACTGGTCTAGTGAATGTGACCTGTTTGCCCACCCTAGATTCTGACTGATAGACAGTACACAACAGCCAGTCAGTCCCCAGACGGGAGAGGGCACATGTTAAATCTTCACAAGCTAGGTGAAATCTAACATTTCAATGCAAACCTGCAGATGGCAAAGGATATCATTGTACAAAACTGCTGAATTAAAGTAGTGGAGAGACAGACCGGATATAGCACAGTACCTTTTTAGGTCTGCATGAGTACAGCAGCACTCATTTTTCTGCAAAGCTGTACGTTTTATGATTAAAGAGCAGTCCTTGAGCCCCAGCCAAGTGCCATTGGGCCTGCTAATAGGTGCTGTTTGGGAGAATTATGTCATTAGTCTGCTGTGGGCAGTAAGAAGAATTTCCTCAATCTCCTCTTCCTCAGTGATCACTCGCATTGCTACTTAAAATGGATGTCAGCGGAACACTGGATCCAAAGGCATCCCTGTGGGTCCCCAGAGCAGTCCAAAAAATAGTCTAAAGGATGACAGTGGCACAAGTATATCATCAAGGATTCAGTTCCACTAAACTAATCCTTGATCCTTTGCTTGCATTGTTCAGTATTCATTTTTTTCCTATGACTGCCAGCATTCAAGCCCTGATAAAGGGGGTGCTGTGAGCCCCTAAAATGCGGCGGCTTTACCTACTAACCTATTAATCGGCTTTACCCAGGCGCTGCGCTACTGCCTGAGGGCGCTGCAGGGCTTGTACTTGTCAAAATGCCCCAATGTTTGCACTATGTTTTTTTTTAAAACCATAGCGCAAACATCAGGGCATTTTGACAAGTACTTGCCAAAATGCCCTGTTTTTACAGGGGTTCAGCGAGGGGGAAGGGGCGGGGGCGCAAAATGCACCTTGCCTGTATAGGCACGGGCCCTGGCTTTACCTATTAATCTTGACTATTAATCTTAGTCAAGTTTAATAAATCTGTACTAGACTTATCATAAACGTCTGCGCGCTCATCCTTTACACTTTGCTACATTGTTATGTGGAAGAAAGCCACAAGGTGAAGCGGCAGGGAGTTGACTGCCCACTGCCATGAACGTATAGGCTACTGCTCAAGCACAGGGATTTACATTATTGTGTCATCCCTGTGCCAGCTGGAAGTAGATGCTGACCCTGGATGATGCCTTAACAGAGATGAAGCTGGTTTTCTGGGGAAAGAAAATGAAGGCATTGACAGTAACAATACTGGGATCTCTTTGAGACGTCATAACTACTCCCAACTGTTACCATAACACATTATTTAGCCCGCATGCATATAAAATGATGTATCTGATGCTAGGCCCAGTTTGGCTAAATATCAGAGATCTGAGAAGTGTACAGTCTTTGGGACAGCCAGCTCTTTAGTATTGGCACATTTAGGCATGTGCACAGCATATGTTATATTAAATCTTACTTTGCATGTATGCTTTAAAACGGACCTTTACCCATATCGCTAAAATAACAACGTACACACCTTTAGAGATGTTTAGTAATGACAATCTACAAACACATACTTCTAGATAATTGCCGGCTTTGTGTCCTTTGCATACCTTATTTCTCTTTTCCTCCACAGTCTCCTGACAGTTTTATACCCTCCCCCCCACTTTCTAGTTTAAAAGCTCTTCCAGCCATGTTTACTAAGGGAAGATGACTAGCTCTCCTTTTACTTCCTGGATTTCTGGCACATGTGACTAGACATGTGACTAGGACATGTGACCATGCACATCATCTCAGGGGAGAAAAATGCCTTTCCCTGTTATCTCAATTCAAGGGTGCTGCCATCTTGAATTGATTACAGTAGCCCCACCAGACTTAGTGCTGTCACTCAAGTGACTCTGTATAATATTCACCTTCACC
>NW_017306288.1:3047859-3050383 GCF_000935625.1 Nanorana parkeri | reverse complement strand
CCACTGCTACAAACAAGGTTATGTAGGGTTCTGGACGGACTTGCCTGATGGCACCCGTTCCTCGGTCCCTCCTGGCTGCAAGACCGGTCCCCATTACCTCTTCTTCCCCAGGCTCGGGGGGTCTAAAGACCTGTGACATCATCACGCCTAATGCAGGTCAGAGGGACATATCACTGCCTTAGCGGAGGGAGAGACAGGTGAGCGATCACTGCCACAGGACCGACGATATTCTTCTTTTTTTCTGTCCCCTAGAACAGGGGTAGCCAACTTCGCCCCTCCAGCTGTGCTTTAACTACAAATCCCATCATGGCTTTGCCTCTGGGAATCATGCCTGCTGTAACTGTCAGGCCAGGTTCACATCTGCGCAATCCGTGACCATGCGGCAATCGTGCACAAAACCACACGGATTGCCGGGCGGTCACGGAGTAGCCCACCACAGCTGATCGCGCTGGCAGTGCCATTATTTTCCAGTTGCGCCGGGTGGATCTCGCGGTTTCCTACCCGTGCAATTAAACACTATTGCACATTGAAAAAGCCGCGGGTCATGTACCTTTTTTTTCAGCGATTGCTGTGCGGATGTAACCCCATTGAAATCAATGGGGCAGCGTGGCAACCGCTGTGTGCACGGCGCGGCCCCGGGACGTGCATCCCAGGCATTGGCGTCACAAGGGGGGTGCGGCCCGCACCCGGGAGACACCATTGGTGGGGTGATACCAAAATGACTGACAGTCATTTTGTTGTCACCCCCCTCTGTAAAGTCGGGCACTCGGTCAAGGACCGAGAGCCCGACAGTTGCTCGAGAGAGAGAGAGGAGGGACCCAGCGGCATACAATATCCCGTTGGGTGATGTCCCCTCCTCTCTCTGCCGGCGTCCATCACCAAGATGCTTGCCGGCAGGTAACAGCAGTACCGTGCGTGACGTCATCACTCACGTGCGCGATGACATCACTGCGGGGTGTCTCCCGGTAGCCCCAGTGCAAGGGTTAGGCCCCATTCACACGTAGCGACATACCTTTTGCAGCGGCCGGGATAGCGCGACTTTCGGGGCGACGTTCCAGCGACGATCCAGCGACGGTAGCGCGACCTTCTCTGTCGGGCTCAATTAGAAAAAAGCAAAATCCGCCGAAAAAAGGGTCCTGTAAAAGCGACTTGCGACCGCGACGAGCAACGCGCGACATGGAGCTAAGACAGCTCCATTGAATATCATTAGCCGGCGACTTCTCGCGATATCGCGCAGCAAAAATGCGCGATATCGCAGCGGAAATCGCTACGTGTGAATGGGGCCTTAATCTTCTTTATTCTATCCCCTAAAGAAAAATGAGCCGTTAACCCTTACCGTGCTGGGTAGGGGTATTCCTTCCTGGAGTTCTTATCAGCAATGTTAGTAATTTGGTGACAGGGTCTCTTTTCCTGCAAGTGTGCACCAGACCTTTGGAAGGAAGTTTTTGGGCACAGTGATTTAATATGTAATCCCTTATACTGCATGTGTACACACACGATATATTTTTGTATCCATCTGTTTCTTTACCAAATAAATACAAATAAACATCCTCTCTGAGGCAGGCTGAGTTTATTGGAGTCAGGGAGGTGGGAGCGTTCAATACAACCCTTGCACATTCACCGCTGAGCCCAACAATTGAACGCTGGTAAGTGCTGGCAGAGGTCAGGAATTGTTTGAATGTGCGGTGAATGGTTTCCCGGGGCAACAGCAAATCAGGAGCTCGGGCTCAGCGCTGCCTCTTCCCGAACCGACAGACGGGCAGGTATGAGGAGAGCGCAGAGCCAGGCGGCGGAGGAGACTGGCGGAGTGTGAGGACAGCACAGGCGGGCAGCATGAAGAAACACTCGGCTAAGGTGGCCCCGGTGTCGTCCTTCAGCGTCTCCGAACTGCATGCGGCGATCATAGACGGTAACGGCGATCTTCCCGGCTTGCCTGATCACAATCACTGCAGAGACCTCTAACTTCTCCGCTCAAGTTCATTGCTGACAGCGGGAGACATCAATGCTATCCTGCGTCTGGAGGGTGACTGGGGGGTCTTATAGGGGGGATCGGGCTGTGTGGGCACACTCGGTGGGCTGAGGTCATGCTGGATGATTGCTATGTACTAAGTGCCAGCGTATTCTACAGCCTGCGGTACTATGCGATGACCTGACATACTACTCGATGTGCATACAAGTCTGATGTGTGTGTGTATGTCTGCGTGTGTATGTATGTGTGTATGTGTGTCTGTGTGTGCGTCTGTATGAACATGTATCTGTCTGCACGTGTTGTGCATATTAGAGATGATTGAGTGACAGGATACTATTTGGAGACCATATATCCATATGTAGATATAGAGATTTCATATCAATAAGAACTGCTTTACAATGCATTACTTGAAGGATTACTACAATTGTTACTTTTACTATTACTGTCTATAGTTTGATCTCTCGATTTATTCTCTATCTATCTACCTATCTATCTATCTATCTATCTATCTATCTATCTATCTATCTATCTACCTATCTATCTATCTATCTATCT
>NW_017306288.1:3044810-3047690 GCF_000935625.1 Nanorana parkeri | reverse complement strand
TCTCTCTCATTGATATATATGTAATAAATAATAACAATAGCAATTTTACAATATATTACTTCAACAAACAGTTGACACTTATAATAACATATCTATCTGTTACGATATATTGCTCTAACAATAATTGTTATTAATTACAAATACTCTATTACAATATGTTACTTTATCAATACAATTTTTACTTATTACAAATGATCTATCAGTATCTATCTATCTATCTATCTATCTATCTATCTATCTATCTATCTATCTATCTATCTATCTATCATCAATATAGGATATATAGATATCATGAGCAGTTTTATAATATGTTACTTTTGACAATTACTACTATTCTCACTTCCTACAATTACTATCTATCTATCTATCTATCTATCTATCTATCTATCTATCTATCTATCTATCTATCTATCTATCTATCTATCTATCTATCTCAATGATATCAATAATGTTTCATGATTTTACAATAAGTATATGTTAAAATAGTGCTAATTGAATTACTTTTTTGAAAACCGCTAGAAAAATAGAGAAACGCGCTCTTAGTGCAGCAAGTGTACTTTGGATATTTTGACTTAATTTAGAAGGATGTTACCAGTCCGTATACTTTATTACTGCAGTACTGTACGTGCCAATGTACAAGATCCGGAGACAGTTTGAGTTTACTATAGCTATAAGAGGTTGTCTATAGGAAGTACAAGTTTGCTGTAAATAATTCTGGACCAACATTGGCTGCAGTTAAAGCTGAATAACCTCTTGAGTATCTAATTCTGGGTACAGGGACCTGTGCTCACTGCAGTCTGCCATTTACCTTTATACCAGATGCATTTAATAAGCACTAAGAGGACTCATAATAGATCTCTTGGTCACAGTCAGCCGGTGTTGTTAGTGAGTGATGTGCTGGAGCACAGATTATGGTATGTTTTGCAGGCGAGGGTTGCCAGTTTAGCTCTGAGATTGCCCTGTCAGGCTAGGATGCGCTGATCCTGCAGCACAAACTGCTCTGGCAATATTCAAGTCTTGTATTTAAGCTGTAGCATTAATACATGGCTGTCCGAATAACCTTGTCAGCAGCACTTGAAAGGATGTGCAGCAAAAATGCGGAATATCTTTCGCATGGGAATTTTATTACAAGCTTCTGCTGTGAAAGTCACAGTGGAGATACCGTAGCCGGTGTGACAACTAGAGGAAATAAAACTGCAGCGGATGTATCCAATCAAACCAATCAGGAATCTGGATGCTATGAGCAAAAGCATTACATTTGCTCCAGGTTTAATTTAGAAAGGTTAATGGGAACCTGGACTGGAAAAAATATGAAGTCTGCCATTGCTGAAAATGCTGGACACCCAGCTGTCTTTGGCTTCTATGCATTTTTAGTTATATGCATGCAGTTATTGGAGACAGGGAAGTTGGAACCCCCAATCTATATGTTTGTTCTGAGTCAGCGACTCAAAGTATTGAAGTTACTGAAAGCCGGGCAGCTAGTGTTTTCAGAAGGAGAAGCCAACAAGTCATGTATTTTCTTCAATGTCACCAGCAAGATGCATGGTGCAAAGTCACCAGCAAGGTGCATGGTGCAAAGTCACCAGCAAGGTGCATGGTGCAATTGTAATATGCACAGTAAAGTAACCTGATCAGATCTTAGTAATCAGCTCAATGATAGATGAATTGAGATTGGTTGCGTTGGGTTATCACACATTGTACATGGTCATTTTCCGTAACGAGCCATCCTGGAGAAGTGTGCAGTGCGGGGACTAGACAGCTTGGGTTTCCACTCACCCACTTTCTAGCCAGGTGCAAGAATTCTAATAGTTTCCATTATGATGGGCAGAGCAAATCACATGAACTGATTTATGAAAATGATCCCAAGAAAAGCTGTTACCCAGAGCAAGCAATCAGACACTAAGCTGCTGATTTACAGATGTTGATGCAAAATTCAGGATTCATATTAATGCCACTGAGAAACTGATTGGTAGTTGTGGGCAATAAATCCAGCTTTTGGATAACACTCGCGAATTTAACTTTTCCAGGGAAGAATACAGGATAAATTTGATTGGCTGCTATGACAAAGTCCCTATGTTCTTTTGCTGCCTTTGCAGACTCAATGTGAAAAGCCTAAAATGTATGAAAATGTACAATGGAAAAAGTAGAATTATCAAGATTCTGGAGAATGCTGCCAGGCCTGTGAAGGTGAATGGCTTATCAGAGGGCTGTACCCCCTGTACTATATCGGACTGCAGCATCCCCTGCAGTCTATTAGACTGCTGCGCCCCCTGCAGCTTATCAGACTGTTGCACCCTCTGCACCTTATCAGATTACAGCCCCTTATCAGACTACTGTACCTTATAACACTACTGTACCTTATCACACTACTGTACCTTATCGGACTGTTGCACCCCCTGCACCGTATAAGAGTATTGCACCTTATCAGACTACTATACCTTATGAGGCTGTTGCATCCCCTGCACTGTATCGGACTACTGTACCTTATTAGACTACTGTACCTTATCAGACTGTTGCACCCCTTGCCCTGTATCGGACTACTGTACCTTATTAGACTACTGTACCTTATCAGACTGTTGCACCCCTTGCCCTGTATCGGAGTATTGCACCTTGTCAGACTACTGTACCTTATCAGACTGTTGCACCCCTTGCCCTGTATCGGAGTATTGCACCTTGTCAGACTACTGTACCTTATCAGACTGTTGCACCCCTCGCATTGTATCGGAGTATTGAACCTTATCAAACTGCTATATCTTATCAGACTGTTGCACCCCCTGCACCGTATCGGTGTACTGTACCTTATCTTACTACTGTCTCTTATTAGACTGTTGCCCCCCCCCCCCCCCCACCCCCCAGAATATTCTCGCTTTTATAAACTAC
>NW_017306288.1:3014848-3043525 GCF_000935625.1 Nanorana parkeri | reverse complement strand
GTTTTCTTATTACGTTTTTGCCCCCCCCCCCCCCTGCACCGCATCAGAGTATTGTACCTTATGAGACTACTATACCTTATCGGACTGTTGCTCCCCCTGCACTGTATCGGAGTAATGCACCTTATCAGACTACTGTACCTTATCAGACTGTTGCATCCCCTTCACCTTTTTAGGCTACTGCACCTTACCAGATTGTTGCATCACAGCGCCTTATTAGAATGCTGCACTCTTTTCACCTTATCAGATTGTTGCACCCCTGTGCCTTATTAGACTGTTCTACTCCCTGCACCCTATCAAGTTGTTGTACTCTTGCACCTTATTGGACTGTAACACCCTTTGCAACTAATTATACTATTGCACCCTCTGCGCCTTATCATACTGTTGCATCCTCTCTCTGACAACCAGTGGTGAGAATTTCCCTATGAACTAGGTAATGTTTATTTTAACAAAAAAATGGAGTGGGTAGAGAATGTTGACATTTCTCTTGCTGGAGCCCTTAGCAATGAATGTGTTAAGTAGTGGAATTGGTGGAATAAATACCTTGTGATACTGCAATGTATGGAAATGTTGTTTTGCAAATGTGTATATATAAGCCTTATGTCCGTCCTATTCTTTGTGTGTGTTTCTTACCAGTCTTTCAATAATGAACAATACAATAATGTTGTACACTTTTGCGTGTATGGCTTTCATACATTTCCAGATGAACCTTTAATTAACATAAAGAGAAACATTGAAGTAAAAGCAAGGCATGAAATAAACTCATAAACAAGGCAGCCCGCTAATGGTCATAAAAAAACATATAATTTAGCTTGTGAGTCAGCTAAATGGAACTCAGTATGCGGATGTCTACAAAACCTATAGCAGGAACTTTTTGTTCTAACATAAAACTGCTGCCAGCTATAGAATTTCAGTCTCAATCAGAAAACAGAACTTAATGGGCATATGCAACAAAGTAATCCTTAGATTTGATTTTAGTTTATTGTTACATAGGCATAATCATTTTCATGTATCAGAAACTATTCCTTTTCGAAATGCGAATATATTAGCATATATCAGTTTTGGATGAATCTCTGCATATGTGATCAAATATACACCTGTTGGAAATATAAAGCTACTTAAAAGGCTTCAAGTGGAGCCGGCATACGAGTTATTATGCAGTCTTTAGCTTCCTTGGTGCCCTGAATCCTGAGGTGCTATGCATAGTCAGATTTACACTTTCTGGTAGTGAAGAACTTGGGGGGAGGGGACTGGTACAAAGGGATATAAGTCCATTTTTGTGTTGAGAATTAGTGATGAGCTCCTCCGAACCTGAAAGTGCCATGGGGCCACTCACACAATCATCTGTGGACTGCGGCATTCCCTGCCTCACAGCTGAACATAAACAAAGGGGAAGGATGCTGGTGCTGATGGCCCCATGCCACATGCCAATATTAGGTAAATGTAATTGACCAAATATAGCCATGTGGCTATATAAGGCCAATGACATCCATGAATCCTGCCCTTATGCTTATGTGAAGCTGCAGATGAGAAATTTCCTGGCCGAAGCTGATTGGGTGGCAGTGTGAGGAGCTACTTCTATGGACCGGGTTTGGTCCAAATATGAGCTTATCCCTTTTGAGCAATTTTTGGCTACCTATACATATGACAGATTTGTATGGGAAAAACATGGCTTATCACACAGAGTGCTATAGCAAACAATATGTCATTAAGTTGGGGTTAAGAGCTAGTTTAATGATACTGCTGAATGGTTGCTTAACAAAGAACTTTACTGAAGATACCCTATATCCCTCCTGGTTTTGATTGATTGGTCCAGGCTCCTTGTATAGGGTAAGAAAGATTTTGTATCACTTGTCAAGTCCTGATGAAGGGGAATCGTTTTTGGTACCCTTTTTGTGGAATAATAAAATACAGTTCTGGACTGTTGATATATGAGTTTGGCGCTCCTTCTGGTTTGATTACAGGTGGATTTCTTAAGTCAGGTGACCTCTTTATTGGGAAAGTCTTTGCTTTCTGCAGAGCTGCCAAACTCAGGCAATTTGGGCACAAATAAAGACTTTTTCACCTACGAACCAAGAAACTCGGCCCAGCGCCTTGCATACTGATAGGTGTAATTTAAACTCTGGGAAAATACGAAAGCTTACTCTTGCAAGGGTTAAGTGCTGTTTTTGTCTTACGGGGTTTAAATAAAGCAAGATTACTCACCTGAGCATGGGTCCTGCGGCAGTCAGAACTCAACTCTCTTCCCCTCCACCCCAGTTATGGAAGCCTCAGCAGCCACACATCTTATGCAAGCCATTAGACCTGTATAAGACGTCAGTGATACTTAGACTGCCGTAGCTGAGGGATGAGGAGGCTGTGGTTAAAGTAAGTAAATCTGCTTTACATAAACAGGCATGACAGGAGCAGCCCTACTACAATGAGAAGTTTTTGATTTTTCCTGAAGTTCTTCTTTAAGCCATTTCTACTGGATATCCATCAGACTGAGGAGATTATATTGTCACAAAATTGCACATCTATACATATATTTGTGGTCATCATGTGCCATGCGTTGGCCTTTTGCAGCATAAGAACTGTTTTAAATGTTGAACCCTGTTCCATCAATGGAAAGAGTTGTAATAATCCTCCTTGATCTTGTACTGGACAAGAAGTTCAAGGAAGCTAAGCTGAGAGAGTTGGAGTTGTTTGGAAAAATGATGATTGTAAATGTTTGGACAAAAATGTAAAGAAATAATTTATTGGGCGATTGTATGTTTGCTTGATATGGATTTACTATTGAAGAAAATGTTGAGAGTTTAATACTACATTGAGGCCACACTGACAGGTGGACATTCAGGATTTACCTTCCCATAATCTCCATTGTATGACTTATTCACAGAAAACACAACAGTCATGCCTGGACACATTGATTCTAGTTCTCAGTAGAAGTCAGGACAGAACAAACCTTCTAAAGAATATCAAATGTTGAGCCAAATATTGATCAGCGGTGTCTATAGTGTCAATTTAAATATCACAGCTCATGTGTTGGATTTTAATAGAAGTAATAAAACTATTTCTAGACATTAGGTTTAAGAATCCATAGCTCACTCCTCCTGCCTCAGGGATGTCACGAAAAACATTTCTACCTTGCTGTGCCACTAACAGAGCGAAGGCTCAGTCATTTCAATTTCAAAGCCTTGCTCTGGAAAGGGACAACTGGATCCTTAAAATAATATCTAGCGCTGAATAATTCCCATTTTGGCTACATTGGGAAATGTGGAATTTAAAAATCAAAGTTGCATTGTTGCATCTGTTTGTGGTTGACAGTTGAACAAAAAGGAAATGGCAAAGTGATTAATTGTCTTATTGTTACATGTAAGAATCTGAATCTGAATTTGTAGCACGCATCGGAAATAGCAACAAAACAGCTTCACAGCTTTCGTGAATTTGGCGCAGGATTTTCAAATATGGCCAACACACCAGAAAAGTGTCACAGATGCTTTACTGAATCGCCCCCGATCTGTTTTCTTATCGTGAACGTTTTGAAAGAGGAAACTTTAAATGACATCCTATTGAAACCCGGAGTCTGTCTTTTGTGCATGTAAGCAGTGCTAGGAGAGTATGGCTGTAGGAGAGTTGGGTGTGACTGCCAATATTGTCCTGAGAAGAAAGGACTGAAAAGCAGATCCAGGGAACAAAAACATAAAAAAAGACACACATGGTTTTCTTTAGTTTCCTAGCAGCTTCTTAGAACCACTCACGCCTTTTCCCAAAACCCTACCACTTTATCACCCCACTCCTAATGTGTATGGAAGTAGCTGTGTTGAATCTTGGAAGCATTTAAAGCTGAACTCTGGGCACAAAACTTGCACTTAAATATATTCCTCAATAGCCACAAAGGATATAGATCCACTGTGTGTGCCCTAAATCCCTGTGCAGACCCAGATATAATCTTGTTAAAGTTGCAGTGACATCATCACTGTGCTGTTAATAGCCTGTGCAGAGAGCAGAGCTGTGGGAGGGACTCAGCAAGCCCCACCCACTGCAGACTGCCTGTAGAAAGTACAGGAGGGGGTGGAGACAAGACCATTCACCCTGTACAAGAAGAGAGAGCAGCAGTGACCAGTCTTTATTACAGGAAGCTCCTGTACAGAGGTAAAGTTTCACATTGGATTACTGCACAGATCTGGAAGAAATACACAGAGCTCACCAAGATTCATGTAAGAATACACATGCCTCCTGTAATTAGACAAATGAAACTCATCAAGGCTCCTCTTGAGCATCTGGCATCAGTTTTCCCACACTGTAGACTTTACAGAGGATTAGGGTTGTCTTCAACCACTCCAACCCTTAATGATACAGTACTGTGTTATCGTCACATGTTCTATGTTTAAATTGTC
The DNA here is from genome assembly GCF_000935625.1 of Nanorana parkeri. Classification (NCBI taxonomy): domain Eukaryota; kingdom Metazoa; phylum Chordata; class Amphibia; order Anura; family Dicroglossidae; genus Nanorana; species Nanorana parkeri. The sequence continues at coordinate 3,039,149 of NW_017306288.1, read as the reverse complement.
TCAACAACCTAATGGGGCCCCTTCCACCCTCAGTCCCCATAGCATCCGGCTGGGCTGCTATGGTTATAGTTACTCCACTGTGTCTAGCCCTCTCTACCCAGCTTATTTGCAGTAATATGTTTACTATATCATGACAGTATATTTAACTCTTGATAACTGTCATCTATAGTAGTATCATACTCTGAGAATATGCCCCTGTCTCTGTCTAGCTAATGAAGCTCTATGTCCAAGCAAATTGTGTCCGCCATTGATGGGGCAAATGTTGGGGACATGCATCAATTCTGTGTTTGTAGTTATTTCTGTGACAACAAATGTGCAATCAATAATATTAGTACTCTAACCACGTTTTACCGCCAGATAGGCGTGATTCATATTTGCTTTTCTCCCGAAATATTTGTATGGTTTGTGGCTTTAAAGTACATTCAGTGTGTCTACAGAAGTTCTCTGCCACCTATTGTATCTACATGCAGCATTCTGTATAATATTTACATACACAATGGCTTGATACTCGTTTCTATTAGACTCAAACTGCCAGCAAAGTGCTCAGAGGCAGTTTTCAAAGCAGCCAACTCTGCTAATGGTCAGTGAATGAACAGTACGTCTGGAAGCATCTGTTTTTGTCTGTAGAGGTAAAAATAAATTACAAAGATATGAGTACAATGAGGCACACAGGTGCCTAATGGATGGATGGATGGACAGATGAACTTTACATTTTTATAGAGCTACCTGAATGTATTCAGTAATCATAAAGTAACTTTAGTCATTTCTGTGCTATTCTCCTAAACATTTTGAGTGCCAAGGTTGTAACTACAGCCATAGCAGCCTATGCAGCTGCTAAATAGCCGGATTGCTTCTGATTTCTACTCATTTATCTACAGTAATTGCCCAAGGTAGCTTAGTTCAACCGTACCAAAAAGGTGAATCTCCTCTGACAACAAGGCCAGCACAAGTCCTGTTTGTGCCTAAGGCTGTAAACTCACCCATTTAGATTATATGGCTGCTACCTGTAAAGTATAATTCTAGTGCTATAGGTGTCTTATCAATAGATTTATTATAGTCCATTTATCTCTGACTACCAGGTCCATCAGGCTGTTAACAGGGGCACCTCCGATGGCCCTAGGTAAGAGGTTGTAAATGGGGTTGCATTATAGTTTTCCTCCAACTGGTGGAACCCCATCAAAATTTTGCTATTGCTATCGACTACATAACTATGGATTTCCTTCTCTATATGCAACACCAATCACATTCAGACTTGCAACACAGGTTTTAATTTGATTGGAGATGAGAAACATTTTTTAGTGTGGCTTTTTTACATCAGGCTTTCTGCGTATGAGAGGCAACAAGAAGGGTTGTCCAGCATCACCAGCAGATGTGTTTCAGAATCATCAGATTAGCTACAATAAGGAGTGAGGTAGACTGAGGCAATTCAGCAATGCCTGGATGCAAATCTGAACTCAGCATGTATGCTATGCTCCTTTTATGTATCTCAGTGCCTCATTTTCAGTATTGACTGGAGTGTACCTTTAAAGTGATTCTATCACCAGATCTACAGTGCCAATAAATGCTGTTCCCGTAAAGATGAACATAAATACTTACCCTCCTACTGATTGTACCACTGAATGCTGCTTCATTGAAAAAAATAGCTGGCTAAAGTTTTCTTCAACAGCCAACACTTTCGGGAGTGTCCATGTCCTAGTCCCATGCTATGCTCAGTGGTTCTTCCTGCTGATCCCTTTGGCACTACTGTCTATAATAGTGATGTAGGGATCAGTGGACAAAACCACTGAACGCAACTGGAACCAGGATATGGACAATCACAAAAGTGTTGGTTTCTAAAGAGACTTCAGCTGGTTATTTCTCTTCAACAGAGTGTACTTCAGCAGCGTATATGTCAGGAGAAGTAATTATTTTTATTGGTGAGAAAGTCTCTTTAAAAAGAGAACTATCATGAAAATCCCATAGTAGTGTACTCATTCATTGAGAATCCAGTGACGTTCTGTTCTTGATCAAGGTTAGATTAAAAGGTACACCCGATGAAGCACTCCTGCCGGCCCTAAAAGCTTAGCTGTTCGGTAGTTCTGCCAAGGTAAGACTGGCTGAGTACAGAATGTACTGGCAGTCATACCACTGAAGGAAATAAAAATGACAAAATTAAGGGGCTGCTGTAAATTTATGGGACTTTATGACCCATTATCCTGATCAAGTACCATATAGTAGCATATGTGATTAATCAGTATGTAGTTTCTATAATATCCCTTCTTTTTAAAATATATTCTGGTGCTTAAAGTGACATTAAACCCTCATTTTTTTAACATAAACCAATACTGTAATGTGTGCCTTACTGTAATCCATGGTAGTTTCCCTTCTCTTTGCTGCTCTTCCTTTTAAATCCTTATCTCTCCTCATGCTGGGGGAGAACTTCCCTTTGCAGCTGACTGCCTCTTCCTGTAGTGCTGGCTCAGGTTGTGAACCTGCACACAGACACCATGTATATATTTCAGAGACAAGGCAGTCTGCTGCAAAACAGAAGTTCTGCCCAGCATGAGAAGAGATACAGATTTAAAAGGAAGAGCAGCAAAGAGAAGGGAAACTACCATGGATTACAGTAAGGCACTCATTACAGTATTGTTTTATGTTACAAAATCTGAGGGTTTAATGTCACTTTAAGTGTTCTTTAAATGTATTTTTAATGAATGTTGTGTATGCATTCTGTTATTGAGACGCTAGGTGGCATTGGGGAGTTTAATTTTTGTTTATACTTAAAGTGTATTTCCACTTTTGCAGCCAAATTGGGATAACACCTATTTTATATTTGTTACGTGTTCCCATACGCTTAAAACATGTGTCTTGCAGTTTAAATAGTTTTTACTTGGGTTAGGGTTTTTTGTGTTAAACTTTATTTGTGCTTCTATTTCTTTTAAATGTTTTTTTTTGTGATGGGTGAGGGGTCTCGTCCATTCAGAGAAGGCTTGCCCATTGTGTGAGGCATGGGCTATGGTAGCTGCCATAAAAAGGATAGACTTGGTTTTCTGACTGGAAAGACATGTGCAAATATCTTTACTGGCTCATTTAAGGCAAGTTAGCCCTACGGGCATATGAGAAACGTTTCTCTCTTGCTTTAACATATTTACTAACATTCACAGATTTATTTCTATATCAGAGTGGGCTCCATTTCATCAACTACCTGTCCATACCATGATCAGCCAAAAAATGGTACAGCCACTCTGCTGTAGGTAAATTCACGCAACATGGAACCATGTATAGACTCCAGCAGTCTGAGACTGCTGGATAACACGCCTTTCCTAAAGCACATATAGCATGTGCAGCTAAAAGTTATTTTTTACATTCTGCATAGAGTGGAGAAATTAAAAGCCTCTGTTGTGTATTTATTATTGTTTGGGTTCCTGTCCCAGTGACCACAAAATAAGTGAAAACAAAAAGGACAAACGTGAGGGCGCAAAGCTGAAGGGGCTATTTAGCTAAGTTAGACATTATGAGAGGAAAAGCGGAATGAGATGAAGCACTTACTTGAGTGGATCTCAGGGCCAGATGAGGACCGGTCTGTGGGGAGGATCATGAAGTCCACGGTGTACATTCAATGAAGGCTGGCATGCTGCCTGGGGCTGCTCATCCCGAGGAGGGAAGCGATAGTGAGGAGAGAGGAGAGGGGTGGACGGGGGAGCGGGTAGTGACACACGAATTTCGTCCGTGTTCCCGCTGCTGTGATGGGAAGTGCAGGCGATGTGCGGAGTAGCATCTGGCTGAGCTGCTGTGGCTGCAGCTACGGATTGAGAGGCTCGATCTGTATGTGGACCGAGACTTGACCTGTGCCCGGGATTTAGATGAAAGTCAGCCGGGATGATAGCAGGGTGAAGAATGGACAGGTCAGTGTGGCCGTGGGTGGAGGATCGGGAGCAACGCGTTTCGAGGATACAACCTCTTTATCAAGCTCAATGGGAATGTTCAAACCTTCTCCTACTGCAAAAGTGCCATAATTGCATCCTGTATCCTTGTTGGAGATATTCTGTTTACTTCCTGCTTCCTGTATCCTTGTTGGAGATATTCCCTTCACTTCCTGCCCCAGTAACTAAACAGAAGGTGAAGAGGGACATCCCAAATGGGATCACAAAAACATTAAAAAAAACAGATAGCACGCTTCCCTTCTTTATCCACACTCAAAAAAGATTTTGGCTGAAGTAGGACTTGAGCTTGTGGTTTTGCGGCATTTTAATGTCAGCAGTACTTAGGGAGTAAATAATATTAGCAGAAATAGAATGAAGCTTTAAATATTTTTTCCTACTCAGCTTATGACATGTTTTGCAAAATTGTACCGAATGATAAATTCAGAATGAACAGGCTGCATGAAATCTGATTCTAGATTTCACTGCAGCACTTTTTTCTATTACTTTCTGTTGCATCTTCTGTACTCTCCTCTTCTTACCATAATGATTGTGTTAAAATATATTATTATTACCTGCATACCTAACAGGACACAAGCCCCACGTGGAAAACTGTTTAATCAGAGACTGGAAACATATTGTAAACCCTTAGCAGTCACTTAAGAGGGTGTTTCTGTATAGCACACAACCCTAACCTGCCACAGTAATTGCCCAACACATGACCCCCCCAAACAATCATTGTGGAACCTCTTCTATCATCTGATCTTTGAATGCACAGTTTAGACAGCGCACGTCCGTTGCTCCTTTCCATCAAGATGCAGACTTCAGATTTACTGTCTCAAGACCAGCAAATGACATTCCCAAAGGCTTTCTAGCTTCGTCAGTACCAAACAGCGTTGATGGATTACCGCATTTCCTGCCTTCTCTAGAATCCTCAATATTGCCGTGCCATAAGGGACCTCATAAAAGTTCTGGGGTGTTTTGCGCTGTATGGCCGGCAGATAAAAGGAAATGGTGACTAACATTGAATTTAAGATTACGTTTACTGCAACAAAAGGATCAAGCACTAAATTTCATGCAAGGCACGTCAAATAATAACAATTTGCAATTCTGTATTTAAAATGATGGAGTCATGCGGCATGCATTTTTCATAAGCTGAATTGCTTCTGGTACTTAGCAACTGTCACGCGTTTTGTGTGATTCTCCAAAATGTGTTAGAACACAGAGGAGCCCAAAAATTTTAATGGCATTTAAAGTCAATTTAGTCTGTAAGTTCAGCATTCAGCGTTAAAGTCAGAATTGTACAGGAGGGAAAAATACATTAATTTATCTGCCTGATCAGAGCGATAGCTGACCAAATCCACTCTACTGTGAGGTGCTTATCTGCAAAACATACACATCAGGAATTGAAATAGAATTGTTCAGACGTAATGAACTCATAAGCAGCTGCGGAGACAAAAAAGAACATAAATTACTGAAATTCTGGCATTATTCAAGTAAAAGCAGGTGGTGTTCATACTACACAAACCGTGTACTTAAAGGCAATGTAGAGTGTTTTGTATATCAATTCGTTATTATGTTCAGGGCAAAGAAACACATTTAAAAAAATGTTTTTTATTTGGTTTACTTTAGCAAATATGGACTATTGCATGGGTACATTTCATTTTTATTTTTACAAGCCAGGAGGTGGCGCCTTAGGCCTCTTGTCACATGTTCTACAGCAGGGGCGGGCTACTTACTTGATATACTCAAAGGAACTTTATGCCCCAACTGGAATGGGCTTAGTACCTCCTCGTGTATCACTTGCCCCTGCTTTTAGATTGTAAGCCCTCATGGGCAGGGCCCTCCTTACCATCTTGTCTTGAATTGTATTGTAATGTCTTCCTTATATTGTAAAGCTCTGTACATACTGTTGTCGCTATATAAATCATGTATAATAATAATAATAATAATAATGTGAAGCAAAGAGCTAGAGGGGGAGAGGGAGCCACTGTGAAGGAGCGGAACAGTGTGGGGGAAGCCTTGTGCTATATAAATCCTGTATATTAATAATAATAATAGTACATCCGGATTCCTAATTAACTAAACAGAAGACTAAGGGGTTTAATGTGGACCCTGTCAGACTTTAATGGAACTGACACATCAAATTAGCCTAATTATAAAACAATGTATCTTTAAACACATAGTAAAAAATGAGGGCTGCGGAAACTAACGATCAATTTCTCGATGAATTGTTAAACTTTTTGATCGATTAAAATTCTTTTGATCGCTAATGAAAACACTCACCTCTCCGCCGGCTTCCGGGAGTCCCGTCGGAGATCCGGTGACGTCACGGACATCGACGTCACCGGACATCGACGTCACTGGACGTCGATGTCCGTGGTGGCTAACGAAGTGAAGGGGGGAGGAGTCCGGTGACGTCGATGTCCGTGACTTCACCGGACTCCCCCCCCTTTCCCTTCGTTAGCCAACGGAGCCACTTTGGCCGGTGAGTTTGCCCAACAAACTTTCTGCACGATCGCCAGCCAAGGCATTGGCCTATACACATACAGCACAGCAATGAAGTAATAAAATGAACTAGGATCACACTAATCCAGCACGTTATTATTCTGAGTTGCCCCACTGAAGCGGCGGCCATATTGAGTGGGGCACGTGAGATTAATAACGTGCTGGATTAGTGTGATCCTAGTTCATTTTATTACTTCATTGCTGTGCTTTATGTGTATAGGCCAATATAGTTGGATCTGTATGTGCATTATAATTAATCGAAATTAATCGATTCAAAAAATTTGATTAATCGAACACGAAAATTTTAATCAGTAACAGCTCTATAAAAAATACAATCACAATTTCATTAGAATAGTATCCCATAATTGTTGTGCCATATACTGAGAAATAATCGTGTTAAGCTTACTGAACCCAATACCGCTTAATATTGATTTATACAGTAAGTCAACTTATCATACATACATACATAGTGCTGGTGTGGTCAGTGAACGAGAATGCGTCGCTATGTGTTTCACAGCATTTTGCCGTATCTTGCTTCCTCAGGAGGCAGAGATTTCTCAGGCACGTAATACTACATTAAAAAACAACTGAAAACCAATTGATGCCAAATAGATCCTATGGACTCCAGGAGCCAGGAGTCTCGGTCCCGGTGGACAAGGAGGTACAAAGGAACAAAAGCCAGAGAGGGAGGGCACAATCACAATATAAATCTGCGTTATATAAGTATTTCAATCAAAAGCCTTCAGTGAACTAAAAAGGTTTTGCTACATCAAAAAGAGTTTCCCAAAAGGAATAATAAATGAGGGAGAAGACCCAGATCAACTCACTCTAGAGGTCTGTTTGGATAATATGCCCCAAATTGATCTGGTTGCCCTCCCCCCCCAGGCATGGGGGGGGGGCGGATTAGGTACCTTGTCACATGTTGTACAGCAGGGGTTGGCTACTTACTTTATATAGGGGGCCTCTCGTAGGGCCCCTGACATAATCAAAGGCAGCACATAATATGCAGTGTATGTAATACTCTCAGAGCCTGCAGACTTGCAACAGGGTTATAGACTGCAAACATGCTATGGGAGATAGCACTCCCCCAACAGCTGGCGCTTTCCTCTTCCCTATGATGCTCCAAGTTGTGTGTGGGCCTTTGGTGTTTTCTCTGCATTGTAAGTGCTGATTTCAGAGTGCAACGAATGGAAGACACGCCAAAGAGAAGCAACTTATGGGGGACAAGCTGCATGGAGAGGAGGAGCCTGTGGGAGCGACGGATAAGGTAAGTAAGGGTTTTAAGCTACCCTTGAGAAAAACAAGCATTTAACCCTTGTAGCGCAGCCCATTGCACTGCATGTGGAGTTGTGTAATTTCTCCAGAGATCAGCTTTAACTGCTTTGTTGAAAACAGCCTATTGTTTACAGAGTTCAATGGCTCAAGCTCAGATTATACACAGCTAAATGAGTCAGGCAAGCCATTCATTCCCACCTGTATAGCTCTGTACAGACTTTTAATAAGGGAAAGATACTCTGAAAGGAAACAGCCTACAGTTTACTTTCTCTTCAAAAAAGCCATAGTGACTCTAATTTAATATGTATGTAGATTTTATATCAATAATTAAAAAATGCATAAAAATATCACTTTGATTGACCCAAAACACTCAGAGTTTCCAATTAATGTGCATAAAGAATTATTATGATTTTTGAATGGGTGTGAGTAAACCTACGGCACTTTATTCTTTGGTTGAAGCTGCGAGTGACTATTTTTTAAGCTGGGGCACGGCTTAGCTGTCCACTTTTCTATAGAGGGTGACTAACTGCATTAGTCAGTCTTCCCAGTGGGAGTGGGTGTCTGTTCTTGCTATTTAGCTTAATCCATTTTGCTGCAGAGAAACAAATACAATACAGTAGTTTAAACATTTCCTATCCTCTGCTCTGGAAACATCGTGCTGTTAGTAGTCCAGTGATCAGGGTCACTTTATAAGCATACCTCCCAATTGGTAAATAGGGACAGCTTCCGGCACAATGTATTTAGATAATGAACACTCCCTGACACATCTCAAGTTATGTGGATTATTAATAATTTATATGCTAAAAATGATTGGTTACATCCAGAATTGTTTTTTTTTACCATCTTTTTCCTTTACATTGGCTTTTCAAAATAGCAAACAAGATAATTGAGAGATAAGATGAAGGTCTTAGTGCAGAATAACACATTTAGTAGTTAAATAGAACTTTTTCATACATATCTGTACATCAGACTAAAAAGAGGGACAACTGAGGAGGAAAGAGGTATTTGGTTCTTAATGAGGGATAGTTCGGATGTATGAATGAGCATTTTAGGTGACAGCATTCCTGTATTCCTTTAGGAAGACAGGAAGTCAATGAACTGGTCTCATAAAAAGTTTATGTAAAACCATTTGTACCTGTTTAATCATATAAAGAGAATGCATGCATTAAAATGCCACAGCATTTCAATAATTGCAAATAACAATTTTTTTATTAGCTTTGCTGAGGTCATGTGATCACTCTTCTGTTCTCCACACTTCACTGTCCGATATATGTGCAAAGTGAAATGGCATTGTGTGGCACACCCAATAGACATTGCTGTAGTATTTTCTGATTGTAAATAAAACAAAGATCAAAATATTAATTAAGATGGTAAAATAAGCCAATGGAAAAAATGCTTTTTATTGTAATTGTTGTCACCAACTATAATTTTTTTAAATGTATTTTATCATGTAGTCACTGCTTGTTAGGCTCTGTACCTGACAGCGGGGCTTCCTGGAGGAGCTGCTGCCAATTATGCAGTTGGAACTGCCCCACAGGCCTTCAGGCAGAGGCGCATCTATACAACAAATTGCATTGCTAAGAGCTGGGTGGGGAGATTTATAGGGGCCATAAACATCTTCCCGCTCAGCTTTTAGCAACCAGGGATGCTCTGGCCGGTGTCCCGCCCGCATACAAATCTCCTTGTCTGTTCTGGTAGCTAAGAGGGGAGATGTGTATGGGAGAGAAAAATGGTCAGCTGTCTCCGTGAGTCACTGGCCTTTGGAGCAGCACCCCCCTCATGTGATGCCCAGAATATGTGTCATATGTGCCATGCCCTGGATATGTCACTACCTTCAGGAGTGTCATGTGGAGTGGTGCTAACTGAGAAATGAGGAAGCGGTTTCAATGCATGGTTTTCCTAGAGAGAAAACAGGAGCATGCACTGACAGTGGCAATGCAGCAGACTGAGGATCAGCTTGCAGAGCATTGCTACTCTCAATGTAGTTATGGTAACTGCATGTTTTACAAGTATGTATCATTCACTGTAATATCATTCGAGAAAAAGAATAACATGCATAGTCAAGGAAAAAAAGTTGAAGCATCTGACAGTTTGAAGTCTACAGTGTTTATTTATAAAAGTACCTTTTAAAGGAACTATAAAAACTATAGGAACCGGCAGAGAACTAGGAAGCGCTTGGAGTTCGGAGCAGATGAAGAGGAGAGTATTAGTTTTCTGGCAGGATCAGTAGATATTTTATACAAGTGCAGAATTTTGAATTTGATATAACTTTGGAAAAGGTTTTTTTTGTAATGAATATGTTTTTCCCCCTAGACATACCCTTTACATTGTATAGCATAGCGCTATGGAAACCCTCTAGCTATGACAAACAGCCACATTTTAGGAGGTGGTATTCAAAGTCCTAATTATTATATGTTTGGTTTAATGTGTTAAATAATCACTCTAATCTGATGTTGTTTTAGACAACTATTCCACATTTAGTTGGAATTTATTTGGTGCAGTCTTTAGAAGTGTGTAAATTAAATGTTATTTTGTAGCTTTCAATAATTAATTTACCTCTACCCCGGTGTGCTCAGAATGCATTTTTGGCCCATTAATTAAATAGTCCAGTAAAAAAACAGTTATGAGAAGATAAATAAAATATGGGAGTTACCATTGCTGATCTCCCAATGAAAATGCTAGTTGATGGGCTGCCAGTGCCAATGGCTTCAGTAATTTCTGCATCCCTGACTAGGAACAAGTATGCAGGAGCTCTGACTTCACTTTGGCTTGTTCTATAGTTATTCCAGTAATGTTTAAGGTGCATATTTATGAAGCAGTGTGACATTTACAAAATATTTTAATTCACTGTCATCTGCCATGCATTCCAAATTTCTTTTGATAAATGTATAATTATAACGGCCGTGTGATAGGTTTTTCTGGACAATATGTAAGTTCGCTGTACGAACCCAGATATGTAGAAATAATTTACTCAAGCATAATTATGTATCACGGAATTGTAAACATTGCTCGATTTTCAGTGCCCTGGAATAGAATCCATTAAATTGAATATATGAAGCTCTTGTACTATACCCACTTCTGTTTAATTAGATGTATTAATAGCCCGCAGTTGTGCAGGAAAAGTATTGCCCCGGAGTTGGCAGACAATTGTAAACTGAGGGCGGTGATAAATGCTCAAATTAGATACTTGGGGAAATCGCTTATTAAGGTAGAGAAGCCTTATTGTCTAATAGTGGATATAAATGGGCTGGTTTGGGGCTATCTGTTCCCTTATATATACCCCTTTTGCACCCAACACAAATAGATGCCATATAGTGCCCATTGGGTTATTTCCTCCTTAATGGAAACCTGTTATGAAAGAAACATGGAAATTTCCATTGTGACCTCTCCTTTTGAAAATGCTAGTTTTTTGGCTCTTTGTTCCCGTGGTTCCAATGCTTTAGGTCATTGGCCTGAAAGAAGTGTGCAGATAAGATTTCACTTTTCTCTGACTATATTGGTATGCATACTTGTTCTGGATTAGTTCTGGGCCAGGCTACAAGCATATCAGGGCCAATTCATACCAGCAGTGTGCATTATACCGCAGCCGCAGGTGTACACTGTGAACGAGTGCATTGTAATGCATTGTAATGCTGCATCTCACTCACTTACAATGGTATGAAGTGAACTAGTAGGACATAAAGCTAATTGCCTTGTCTTTATCCTGGGACTGGGTAGGACAAGGCTGCCTAGCACAACCCAACACATGGTATAATCGAGCCCTCTGACGGAGATCAGCAATGACAGCCCCCATATTCCTATCATGACAGGCTGTCTTTGAAGTGGACCTTACATTCCCCGGGAGCTCGCTGGTGGAATCAGGACATTACCCTCATCTATAAAATGTGAGAAAATTTCAGAAGCTCTCTTGCTATCCTTTTTGATAGACCCACTTTGATTTGCAGGTAGCTCACTAGCTTATGGTTAGACATCTCAAAGATGCACTCTAATAGGAGGTACTGGGAGCAACTCGGGGACAGAAAACAGAAGAGCGCCAGACCAAAAAGGATGTTAAGAATCCATAAAATGTTTAATAATGGTGTTGATCAAAGAGCCAACACATTTTGGTGGCAGACACAATCCTCTTCCCTTTCCCTTAAACGCGTTGCCTGCTTGATCATCATAATTGTTAAACTTATTTATGGATTCTAACATCCATTTTGGTCTGGCACTCTTCTGTTTTCGGTCCCTGCATTATCCTCACTTAGGCACTGCAGGAAGAAGCTGGGGGTAAGGTAAGTATATTAACTTGTTTCCCTAAATTTTTTTTCTGCTGCTGTTTAATATGGGGGACCCTGATTTATTAAGCAGACCTTGCTTTTTTTAGTGCAAGTAGCACAGTAAGTAGTGGCAACGTCCGCCTCCTGAACAACTGTGAAGGAGGAAGTGTGCGGGCGCATGCGCAGTAAAGAGAGAAAACACAATGACAGTGGACACAAGGAGTCTGCGCTGGATCAGAGACCGGCATCAGTGCTGGAGGGACTGTCGGAAATGAGTGGAATGAAGAAGATTATCTCATCAAGAGACATCAAATAAGGTAAGTGCTTACAGCAGCATTGGGAGGAAAGAAAGATAGAAGACAAAAGCAACAAAGCGCCACCTCCTTGTGTGAAATCTTTTTTTATTTGAATAATAAAAACTGTTATATATACTCACAATTATAAAATTTCAGTCACGCTTGTCAATAAGAGACCACAAGATCAGTATCTAAGGAATGTTCCGCTCCGACTTTCCTTAGACACTGATCTTGCGGTCTCTTATTGACAAGCGCGACTGAAATTTTATAATTGTGAATTTTTACAACCGTTTTTATTATTCAAATAAAAAAAGATTTCACACAAGGAGGTGGCACTTGGTTGCTTTTGTCTTCTATGTATCTGATGAGAACCCCAGAGTCTCTTTGACGAGCAGCCTCTCCAAAAGCTGTAGATACTTACAAGAAAGACTACTCCTGGAGGATTGTGTGATGGTAATCTTTACCATGTGATGGTAATCTTTAGCGCCAAGAGTTAAATCGACTTTTTCTGTGACTTGGGAGGAAGAAAGTTTAATGTCACTTTAAGTGTGAATGGGCCCTATAGACATTAGATGGCAGTCCACTAGTTCAGCCCTTTTGCCTGGATAAGGCGACCATCATGCTTCTATAGGGCACCCAACAGCCTGTTTTGTTTAGTCCATGTAGATTTGAAAAACCTTTTTTGATTAATGTTTTCCCTGCTGCCAGGGTTGTCTGCTTGTTGTGGCTCCCTTCCCTCTCCTAATGCCATGAACAGGAGCACTCATGTGACTAAATCGTTCCTGTCTAGAAGACGTCGACTATGCCATCCAACTGTTCTCTCATGTCTATGGCCAGCTTCTGCTGTGCTCTGTTTCCAGAGAACAATAGTGAATCCGATGAATTTTTACAACTCAGTCAGGCTTTGCTGCCAGTGCCTAGAAGAGATCTGCCATCATCATACTCAGAGTATGTCAGACTACCGGACAGCTGAAATCTCTCTCTTAAAGGCGCACTCCACTCAAAGCTGAAAGTTAAAGAAATCTAAAAATTAACCCTTGCAGTGGGGCTACCCTCACACTGAAAGGGTTAACTGCTCATTTTTGCCTAGGAACTAGTCGTTATCAATGGAGTTGGCTACTAAAAAATATCCTGCCGCCTCCTGGATTGGACAGACTGTTTCCTAAATTCTATATTCATTTGTCCACCAATGTAGTAAGGTACACTCACATACACACTGTGGGTTGTTTAACTTCCCTGGTGGCGGTATGATTCTTTTCAGTTTCGTTATTTTTTCGGCACAATTTTTTTTCAGATTTTTTTTGCTATTTTATTTTTTCGTTTATTCCGGGTTTTTTTTTTTTAATCTCCTGCCGGTTCCGCCCCCGTGCAAACAGTACACTCGCAAGGGATGGAACCCGAAAGACAGATGCTGGTGCCAGCCGGAGGACCCCGCGCGGCTCGAGGGACAAGGTAAGTAAATACTATGGGATATTCCCGAGTGTAGCTCAGGGTATGGAGAAGTAATCCGAGCTACACTCGCGAATACCGCCAAGGAGGTTAAAGTAGTATTAAACTCTCAATTTTTTTTCAATAACAACTCCAGATCAAATAAATATGTATTGTCCAGCAAAGTATTTCTTTACATTTTTGCCCAAACACTTACAGTCATCATGTTTCCAAATAGCTCCAACTCTCTCAGCTCTCACAGGATCCCCTTCATTGGGCAAAAAAGTGATGATCATAGCCCCCGAAACGTTGTACTGAGTGCTTGACTATGCAACATGTATGTGAATAAATAGATGTACTGGATTTGCCTTGGAGTGCCGGTGTCCATCTTTCTATTTGTGTGTTTGTGTAGACACACACAGCTTACTAGCACACACAAGGGTGGTTCCATAGGACCCTGCAGGGGAAAGGAGCCACCCTAAAACAGGATATCAGGGTCAGTGCTCAAGAGACCTACCGATTCTGTAGGAAACTAAAATGTTAAAGTTTCAAGGAGGGGCATCCATTGTAAGTGATATAATCAGCTTATGAAATGGCTTAAAAACATATTGACTTTCTTATCGCTTTAAAGATATAGGTATAAAGTGCAGGAACTTGCAGCAGCTTCCATAGCCCTGTAGTCACAGGTCATCATACTGACGCACCAATAGGAACATGTTGGAAGTAGCGGCAAGGTCCATTACTACCCAATAGCATCCAAGCTTTGCCTGTCAGAACAGCCAGGTATTTGCCATAACAACAAAGTTATGGATGTCACTGCAGGCACTTGCAAAAATATAGTAATGCAGCCACCATGGACTGGTAAGGTGCAATAAAGTGTTTTCTAGGAACATATAAAAGACACAAAGTACCGGAGCTCTGTGACCGTTAATACATCATTAAATGTATTTTCTGAATACAAGCAGTATTGAATGGAATATGGAATACTCAACCTAGCACCAGGGGTGAGGTTGCTGCTTTAAGAAACAGAAGGGCACAGTGTTACTGGTCAGTATTGACATTGAGGCTAGATTCACACCTGCGCGATCCGTGACCGCGTGGCAATCGTGCACGAAACTCCACTCCACAGCCGATAGTGCTGCTAGTGCCATTATTTTCTAATGGCACCCTTGTCGTGCAAGTCGGATCACACGGATTCCCGCCGCAAATCTGCCTGTTCAATTGAACCTGATTGCGGCTAAAAAAAGTAGTGTGTCGCAAAAAAAGATGTGTGCATACGAACACGATTGCGCGGTCCCAGGATGTGAGTTTCGGGTATAGCTCAGATCTGAACCTAGCCTAAAAAAGACCACAAACCCAAGACCGTAATAATCTCCTCTCTGGCTCCACACTCCCGCTTTCAATTTCAAAAGTATCCTTGTAGGGCATTACAGTCGCTCATATGGTAGATTACCAGCAGAGATTTTGAATGCACAGCACATTTTTGTACAGCTTCTCAATGTCAAGGTACAGAAACTGCAACTATGAATTAATTTTACAGCTTTCGGTGCATACTAATGACATCATTTGTGGGATAATTCGTTTTGCTGCTATGTTTAAGATTACTTTATTTTTATTTTGTCTGACAGGCAGGATGATTATTAATAAAGAGATTTAATTACATTTAGATAATCATACCTAGCAGTAAAGGGTGACACTTCCACCAATATTAAGGATCAATGTGAATATTTAAAGAGACAGTTTTCTGCAGTCTTTAGAAAAAGAATTGCCACCCAGCAAGGTAACTGAGACTGAGTGTAAGATGAAAAAATGTTTAATCCTATCTCTGGGGAAAAAACAAAACTCCACCTGGTGGTGGGACTACCACCCCACTACAAGGGCTAACTGCTTGTTTAGGTCTAGGGTAGCTTACCTGATCCTCACAACCCCATTTGGTGCTCTCCTCATCTCCATGCTCAAGCTTGTGGACTGTCCCTTGGTGTCCTCGAGTATAATGCAGGGCTATGGACTCTGCATTGTACTTGATGACCTCAGTGGACCTTCGACCACTGGAGCGTAGAGTGCTCAAGTAGTAATCAGTGAGAAATCTTGACTGAAGTCACTTGAAGAACAAATTTTGCAAAGAGAAGAAGGCTAGTAAAAATTGATTTATTACGATCCAGGTACAGCACTCCAAATCAGGCTGAGAACAGTCTAATCCAGATAGCTGCATATAGAGGACGGCTCAGTAGTAGTGAAGCCCATTTCATTGTTGAACCACTTCTTAGGGCTTCTGCAGTCCAACATTTTTAGTATATTCAGTGTTAATGGACATTTTGGCTATTTTGGGGGGTAATGATTGCTGTGATTTTAGGCCAGTAGACACTAAATGCCTTCCAGATCCTGCGTGGTCTTATAGAGGGCAATGTAATTTGTTTTATGCGTGATTAGCGATAAATAAACACAGGTGTCAACATTTTAAATTAAGAGAAACAGATGTCTAGTTTTTTTTGTGGTGTATCCAGGTAATTCTTTATTTTTATAAGCGAACCAGTTACGGCTAAGAAAGTACTTCTGCAGGTGCCATGGAAGCATGGTGGCTATAGCAAACACCTTATTGTTCCTGACTTTAAAACAATTTCTTCAGAACAAAGGTTACTTGTACCATTTCAGTCACAGTATGAGGCTTGAAGAAAGAAGATTATGAAGAGTCAGCACTTGGCTTTAATGTGCAGTAAACATATCTAGCTGCAGTCCTTGCTAATAGTGGCCTTTTTGGCATGGATTTTACTGGATGAAATGGAAACATGGAATCCTGTTTTGTGTTATGGCAATTGGATGTCTACCTATCTTGCATGGCATCAGTCCTAAGAAGACCACACTTCACCTGGTTCTAAAAAACATGTGTCAAGCTTTGGACTCAAAAATAAGACCATACTGATGACCTTCAGGTTCTTCAGACTTTGCATTGGCCCAGTTGTTGTTTTTCAACTTTTTGGAAAAAAGAAAGTGATATCAGTCCACGTATCCAGTGACATTTTTTTTCAGTAGAGTGAACTAAACAAGATGCCAGAGAAATATTTAGCCTACTTGGTGGGGTCGATATTTTCAAGATGATGTTTATAGGAGACTTTATAATTGTCACATTTATGAAGGATGTTCATAATCTGCTGGGCCAAATTCATTCCGACTCTTTCTTCTCAGATACCACGCATTCTTCTGTTTCTCGATGTCACTCCGGAATGACATACTCAAACTCATGCAGTAGCACAAGAAAGAAGCTCTTCCATATGTCATCAACTGAAGACTCTTCCTCTCCAATTTTTGAGATGGATAGTAGAAGTTCCCAGTCAAGCAAATCCAACAGAAATGAAAGTAGTTCAGGTATGGCTTATAATAGTACTAGCATTCTAAACTGGACATTCTCGTATTTGATTCTTATGGAACGTATTATTATTGCCTGCAACTTTTATATTGCTATCTGTCAGACTCAACATTTTCATGGCATGATGACACAATCAGAAATTAAAAATATAAGAACTAATCTAGAATTGAATACATTTTAGCAAAGCTTTGAAGCACACCTGCAAAAACAACCCCTGCTACCCTCCCCTTAAGTGATTAAAGGTAAATTATAGCATTAAACACCTCCACTGCAGACATTTGCTCATCCAAGATACTGCAGCAGCCTAGACATTGGCCACATGATCTTTGCTGAAAGGGATGATTGGCCAATCAGAGGCAATGGCTAAATCCTAGCCCTCTGTTCTGCAGAGATCACATGATGATTGCTAAGGGATCCTGGAAGAGTAGTATACCTTGCTTTGCGTTAGCATTCATGATTTGAAGAAGTGACTCAATTAGGGTAGCAGAGATTTTAAAGTGATTCTGTCTCTAAAATAAACTTGTCCAAAAAGAGATGGCTGTAAAAAATAGAGAGCAAATACTTACATTTCCAGATACCCATGCTGCTGAACACTGCTCTGGCACAGAAGAATCCATATATAAAGTCTGCTCAGAAACTGACAAACTCAGAAGTGTCGATATTCTAGTGTCCCACCTTGTGATGTGGTTCCTCCCAACAATCCATACGTTACTACTGTCTCCTGTAGTGGCGTAGGGATTGGCAGCGGGAACCACTCACAAAAGGACCAGGAGATTGATACATCTAGAAGTGCTGGTTTTTGAGCAGACTTCACAGGATGCTTTATCTGTATCACAGCAGCACTTAGCCATGCAGACAATGAGAGAATGAAGAATTGGGATTGCAGTCCCCTGATGCAGCGCTACCACGAGGGTGAGGGTGATTGGGTGTGGATTTTTTACGCTAGGTGTGCAGCTTCTTGGAGTGCGGACCAGGGTGTCCGACGTTTGTCAAAGAGAACAAAAAATGGGGATAGAAGCGATACTACCATAAGTAATTGGATTTATGCACAAGTGAAAAACTTACCAAAAAGTATCGCATCAGCTATTATTTTTTGGTAAGTTTTTCACTTGTGCATAAATCCAATTACTTATGGTAGTAGCGCTTCTATCCACATTTTTTGTTCTCTTAGACAATGAGAGAAGGAACTCTTTCTTGACCAAATTTAATGTTTTGCTATATTAACACTTTTCAAGTGCTGAAAACTGGGAGCAAGACATATTCACTCTAATTTGTGATTGGTTTGTATTGCTACGTTATAATAAAGCAATCTAAGTTTATGGACTGTCACTGTTTCGAGAATTCTCCTCCTCACAATTGGCATATTTGCTGAGTTACTTTTATGTTTAAAATGACTCACTGTTGCACTCTTTAAAGCATTATTAAATTTATAAATCACACAGCTTCACTGAGTTCAAAAATCTTAACCAGAACAGTACTTAGTATTTTGTATTCAAAAAGGTAAAATATCTTCTCTTCTGCTTCTCTTGGGACTTGCACACCAGCGTTCTTGGCATTCTATTTCTCTATTAATTTGCATTTGACACTTGGTACTAACTTTATTGACATACCCGCTGCAGGGTTCAGTGTACTTGAACCTTCTTACATGTTTGTATGCAGGTAAAGAGGCAGTACTCTGAACATTTTATTTATGTAGAATGCATTTTTAATAGAATTTATAATCAAAATTATAATTTTCACTTGAATAAGAAAACCCCTCAGTCATTAATGTCCAGGTCGATGAGTGCTTGATGATGTATGCTGCCTTCAGAATTTAGTTGGTTGACCACACTCCCAATGGATGGTGCATCTTGGACCTGTTTAGAATGATTGCCTTGTAGTCTGGTTTGGTTGGCATTCCCGCTTGTACAGTAATTAGGAAAGCTCACAATTTGCATTATAATCGCTCTGAGGCTAGATGCCGGTAATCACTACCTATCATTGTTTAAAGCTGAACAAACAGATATAAAAGACAGAAATGGATTCAGTTCTATTTAATGATATAGCTCTATGTGGATATATTTAAATGCAAGCAGTGTAGGGCCCATGTCACACAAACTTGGCAGCAACAGAATTGTTAAAATCTGCAGGGAGAACACTCGCCTGCTTGTATGTATTGCTCCCTGGATGGCTGGATCAGTGGGGTGTAGCTCCCTCCCTAAAGAAAATGTTGCAGTAGGCAAGTTGCTGGTGACAGAGCAAAATCTCACTCATCAAGCTGGTGAGGGACCAACACATGCAAGCAGTAGAGTTTTTCACCTCCCTGCTGTGTCCTCCATATATCTCCTGCACATAGGAGTTCAGACTGGATGAGGGAGGAGAAAAACAAGGAGCTAGTCAGTTATGATTCTGTGCTCATGTGCTAACAAGAAACACACTGACAGGAGGAGAGAGTAGAGTTACAGAGAAATAAGCTCATCAGCATTTATTCTTCTTTCACAGCCTAGTTACAGGCGGGGGAAGGGACAAGACCTGTAAGTGTTACCTAACTACAATAGAAAAACGGATGACAGAAATACAAATCCTTGGGCAGATATAGCACGTATAGCTTGTAGATGTGTTTTAGCTGTCTATTTAGCAGTTTGCCTACAACCCGGCTTTACATTACTTGAACTTAAGCAATGAAGATACTTAGCCAACTATGGCACAATAAAACATGCCGATTAGGGGTCTAAAAGTACATAGCTATCTTGAGCACAGAAAAGAAGGAGAAAATTGAATCGTACATTCTAAAAACCTATCAAGATTTATCTTTTAAATTATAGAAAAAAACTTAATGGGTTTGCTAGATTCAGCAACTCTCATTTTTTTCCCATGGTTCATAAGCCCTAATGTGTTAAGGCTGGCATGAATTGGGCTGATTTATTAAAACAAAACTAGCTGAAGCTAGACAGCTAACCAAAAAATGTCCTACAAATATTATTGGACAGTGCAACCCTTCTGGAAGATGTCAAAGAAGCAAGTCTAGGCTGGACCATCCATGATAGGCCAACCCAAGACACGTTCTCATTTGTGGGGGCGGCAAATCAACTCTTGTTGCTGCTGGACATCGTCAGAGAGGCAGATAGGCCTGCTCAGGGATTTATACTTTACATCTCTGAAATATCTTCAGCTATAAAGTAAAAGCAGGCAGCTCTGCAAGCAGGTTTCTCTAGGGTACTTTCCAATTCAGTTTTATGTTTCGCCGAGATAAAAAATACTGCAAAGGAATCTAGGAATTCTGAATGTATTTAATTATCAGTAAAAAGAGTATGTGCAGGCTGCAGCTAATAAATAGAACCTCAGTACTTCAAGGGGGCTAGATTTCTCATTTATATTACTCACTTCTGCTGAAGAGTAATTGTGTCTTTTCTAATCTTGGTTTCAGAATAATTGCCTACTGGAGAACCCTTGCCATTGGGCCACCTTAAGGCAGTAAAGACTTTGCATCTTTATGTGGCCATCAAGAATTTACACCACCCATTACGTGGGCAAATTTGCTGTCGGGGCAAACTTGATATGTGGTATAGAGGTGCTACTAAGACAGGGTAAAGTTTCCAGGCAGCCAATAAAATAGCAGATCTTAAGCTGACAGTTTATTAGGTATTCTGACTTTTAGGTCAACCTATAGAAATTTGAACAACCCTACAAGAAGATTTATCCTTACTATCCAGAATCAGGTATCTTAAGTGCAATTCAAAGTTTAATAAGAATTTGTTTAAGAGTTAAACTTTTTTTGTAAGTAACACAGTGGTTAAAATTACAACAGTTGTCATTTTCAGTATCTTTAAACTGTAAAAACAATAAAGCTTTGTGGCCTTATCTTTCTTTGTACAATAATGTGGCGGTGGTAAAAAGACTGAGACATCATGTAGTGAGAGGCTGTGTAGATTGTTGTCCTGAAAACTGAACCCAGGCTTGTGGTTGGATGACTGTACAGTCTTGCATTAGGATCCCTTCGCCCTGTTGGCACACTATAAAATTTGAAAGGATTAAAAGATGTAGCATTTTAAAGGAAGCCTGTAATTGGAGCAATTTGAAGGCTGACACTTCTAAAAAAGTTGCCTGGCTCTAAAACTGATCCAATGGCTCCAATAAGTCAAAGCTTCTGATCTTCATGTTTCCTCCAGGTCAGCTACACAGCAGGTATTGAAGATACAAGATAGGTATGGCAGCCAGACATCTAGCAACTTTATATAGATTCAGCACAGCAACCTAAGTATTTCTTTCAATACAGGATTGCTTTATGAGGTCCTATCTGACACAGTGTTCAAGAGAAAGGCAAATCAGCGCAATTAGGGACATATAGCAAATAATACTTTTGCCTTGCAGTAGCACTGTCTTAGCTTCAGTTCCCACAAGGGTTGCTATCTGCATGCACTTTGGATACACACACCCTTTTATGTAGGGTTTGTAATATTTAATTCTAAAGATGTACTGATATCTCAGTCATCTTCCTTCTGACCCTAAAGTGTGTGTTTCTGCATAAACGAGGTAGGGACATAAGACTATAAGCTCCTCTGGGGCAGAGACTGACATAAGTGGTCCTGTGCTTCATTTAAAGAGATGCAGAATATGCTGGCATCATATACATATTGAAGATAAAATAAAGAAATGCAGTTTGTGTTCTGGACATGACATGATTCTACTCACCTTGTAGCCTTACAAGATTAACATACACAAGATTGGAGAGTGAGAATTCAAACCATTAGGGTGAGTGATAATGTGAAGCCTTGAATACTGCTGGAATTGCCATCTTTACCTGCCAACTATCAAGATGCTCCATATTATCGCAGTAAAGCAGAAAACACCTAACAAACAAAAACATGATAGCAAGGCAAAATCGAGCCACCTTACAGAAGAATGGCGAAATGAAGAGACTAAACTCTCAGAAGACTACCGCAAATAAGCAATACAAACACCATGACCAAGTTGTACCGGCTAATCAGCTCAACCTTCAGTGTCTCTTTCATCCAGATCAAGTTGCCAATTTTCAAAAGATTGTTTTTCCCATCCTCAGCTTTGCAATAGTTATCAAACTGACACATTTGAATGAGCTTGCCTTCTTTAATGTAGCTGACTGAGCATAATGCAAACAGACTCAGACTGAGAACAAGAAGGATTATAACAAAGGGACACGATTGCCGTCAGTGGTATCGGACCTCAGAAGGGCATCTGCTGGATGGAGACATTGGAATTGGCCGTTACCTTATAATGAAACACTTCCACTGTTTATGTTGAGTTAAAACTTATCACATTTTATGATTCACTCTGGTTTCTCACTGTGTGACCCTTTAGCTGCGTGATATGACACAGGTACACAAAACACAAGACATGCTTGTGTTATGTCTGTTTTAGCAGGCATTGTTTTAAATTACCCTTTATGTGCTGCACTGCAAAATGTTTCTGGAATAGTCCATTTAGCTTAGCTTCTATACAGAACACAGGCAAGAAAATGTGCAGCTTTTGTATCTAACAGCTAATCAGAAGTTAGCTTTCATTTTCCAACCTACAATAGGAAATTATACTTGCATTTTGATTACATATTTTTGCATTTTTTTCCTCCTGTTTCTGGTATAGGGAGATCATTTCTTAAAAATAATAAATATCTTATTGCTTTCTTTTTCTGCAACATGTGACATAAGGGGGTTGATTTACTAACCTTATAAACACACCACGAATGTGTATACACCTCTGCAGTGTGTTTCCTCCCAGTATGATCTATGGGTGGAATCTAAACACCTTTGTAATGTGTACACACCCAGCAGGTGTGTTGTGCAAAGCCCTGAATGAATTCCAAGGTGATGTTGGGTAAATTAGCTCTACGTTGTGTTGCTTGCGTTGATGAATGCAAGGAATGTAAATGCATGAGCTAACCATTTTTGTCTAAACTGTGAAGCAGCATTATATATGCATCATGTGCATGATTTTTCCATATATGGCATTAGTGGAAATATGCTTTTAGAGACTTTTTGGTTGATAAATAGGTTTTGCTGTGTGAAAATCACACACACCTGGTGTGTGTGTGTGTGTTTAGGTTAGTAAATCACCCCCAAGATCTCAGTGTTGTAGAACAAATTGTAAGAACACAGACATCGATCACTTGATGGTGGGAGAAGACAGAGTCAACTGATTCATTAACTACCTTATAATGATAACATGTACAACATTTTTAAACATTATACTGTTGCTCTATATCTTGGCATAGCAGGATTTTGTTTTAGGAGTGTAGAAGGGATGAGAGCGTCAAACATTTATTGTGTAAGACTTCACTGCACATGACTGTTCTTCTTGACCCATAAAGAGTCCCAGGTACAGTGACACCTGCTTATAACTATACACATATCGCAGCTTTGCCTGTTCATAATCCGGCATACCACATAATGTCTATATCTACTTCTTTAAGCTGCTGAGTAGCAATCAGCCCCCACTGGTGATATCAGATGGCTAATCAAGGAACATGATTACAGTTTGAAGTAAAAAAGAGTGAGACATATGTAAATAGAAGGCCAATATTTAGTAACAATGCATTAAAAATCAATTGAAGAATGGATCCAAAATGTATATCACAGGTGGAGGGGAAGAGCCAGGTTATCAGTACAACAAAGAGAAATCACCATTTACAGTCATGAAAACTTTATTTAGTTATCGAGTACTTTGCCCCCGTGTGAGTACATATGAGTTGTTTGTTGTTCACTCAGTAGCGGGCTTCTCTGTATTTTCAGTACGTACAGATTTTAAGCTTTTATTGCTTTTATAAGAATATTATATTTGACATGACTTTCCTGCTTTTTTCTTTGATCACTGCTTCACATGCAGTATCTTGAATTCAGCTTAAAAATATTTTTATAGCCTTGCATTTAAAAGACACTCTTACATAGTTACATAGTATTTGAGGTTTAAAAAAGACAAGGGTCCATCAAGTCCAACCTATAGCGTGTATGCATGTGAAACTACATGTGTATGAGTGTGGATGGGTCCATGTGCCATCTTCTTCTTAAGTGTACCTGTACCCCCGTATGTTGCGGTCTCTAAAGAAATCGTCCAAATGCTTTTTGAACGATTGAACTGTTACCTTGCCCCTTCTATATCTTTGTAAAGGGCCTCCAAGGAACCCCTCATACAACTTGCCCGCGCTCTTCCACTGCTCCTGCCTCTGATGCTGCCACTAGGAGGTGCGATGCCAGTGTCTGGGTCTAGAAGTTTAGAAACCAGTTGGCCCAATGCCCAATCCACCCCCCCCCCGCAACACAC
>NW_017306288.1:3012266-3014653 GCF_000935625.1 Nanorana parkeri | reverse complement strand
CCCCCCCCAGACACACACAATGTTTTGTTTAACACCAACCAATTCTAGAGATATTAGTGTGTGCTGTAATGGAGAAAGGAGTGGTGAGGGAATGGCAGCAAGGTGAGTATTGGGGAGTTTGGGGGAATAGGTGGCTAGGTGGCCTTAACAGAAACATGCAAGTATACCTCAGCCAACACTTTTTTTGGGATAGGGTGAAAGTGTATCAACCCCTGTTAAGTATTTATTTCTGTTTGTACCCCTACTGGGAAAGTTCACCCTCCTCATCACTATTTCCACTAGAGCAGAGGGTGATGGGAAATCCAAAATGTTAGGGTTGTCACCAGAACAAGAACACAGGGGAAGTCTTCTAATGGGGATGTTTGCTCTGGTGACACCTGTCTAAGAGGGGTTTTGCACTCACTTTGGACAGCTTTCCACTCAGTTCATGTTGTGCCTCTGTTACAGCAATACTAAAACTGCTGAGTTAGATTTAGAGTTTGTAGTCATTCCCTACTCTATTGAAAAGTAAAAAAGAGGACTGGCTTGTACTTTAAGGGGAACATCGACTTCAGTTTCAACACAATGGTCCACATTGGTTTGACAGGCCACACAACAGTCTGCTCTTCATCGAGAGGTTTTATTAAGACATACGGTTCGATGCACTATATGTAAGCTGGATGCTGAGAGACAAGGTGAGCGCTTTGTCTCAGGGGTCTCCTTCTAGTATAAAGCAAACACCATCCATGTACTGTTAAAACCTCCCATTATTGGGAGGAGTGAGATTGATTGCAGTCGGACTGTCAGTGGAAGGTAGTGGCTTTTTTATATATGCCTCAATTATTACTGTTCATTGGTCCTTGAAACATGAACACTGTACTATTATGTTTGTTTAAAAAAGGTATGGTAGGGAAAAAATAAAATAGTTCTTAAAAGATAACAAAACCCAAGAACCAAAATGTAATATATTGAAGCATAGCAGTCCCGGTCATTACATGTGGTGGCTGCTTTAGATATTTTTTTTTCAGACTATTTTAAGATAGCACAAAAAATACCTGTTTATCCTGGCAGAAATGCAGTGCATATGTCACCTCGTGTGAGCAGAACTGAACAAACAATGTTCAATCTTCTTTCTGTATCTAAACTACTCATCTTCTCATCTCCCATTTATTGGAAATTAGGAAAGGCTGAGTGAAAGATCCAACCTGCAGAGCAGCTATGACTCCTCCCATAAATACTATAGAAGGGCAAGTGTAGCCACTTAGGGACAAGGAAGGTGTTATTTGCTGGATCACCAGGTGAAAATAAAGTTAAACAATCTAAAAAAAAAAGAAAACAAATGCAGGCACCACATCTACAGACTGGTAAGCTGCAGCACATTATTTTTTTGGTTTTGGGTTTACATATGTTTTGTTGCAAAATATTGAAAATTACAAATATGATAATATTTGTCTCCATATTTGTCTCCATATCTGACTCCATTTGAATTCAGGGATATCTATCTATCTATCTATCTATCTATCTATCTATCTATCTATCTATCTATCTATCTATCTATCTATCTATCTATCTATCTATCTATCTATCTACAGCTCTGAAGGCACAACACTGATGACATAGCAGCCGCCTACAAAATTACACCTTATAAAAATCTATAGTTCCTCATGGAAATTCAATATTGTATTCCATAGATTTTCAGCCAGCGGCATGTGTACCATATAGGGTACTACTGATAAATCCAGGGGGGTATATCTGCTCACTAAAGTTAATTCATCATTATACATTTAACGTTTTTGAAATTTCATGTATGCGGTTAAGTGGTCAACCACATGAGTTCCAGGTTACATAGTTACATAGTTACATAGTATTTGAGGTTGAATAAAGACATTAGTCCATCAAGTCCAACCTATTAGGATCTCATTCTAGGAGTACCCGTACCCCTGTATATTACGGTCCCTTAAGAAATCGTCCAAAAGTTTCTTGAACAATTCCACATTATTTGCTGAAATCACCGCCTGTGGCAGTGAGTTCCAGACCCTAACTGATCTTACTGTGAAGAACCCCCTTCGCCCCTTGTGCTGGAATTTTTTTTACACCAATTTTAGGTGATGGCCTCTAGTTTTTGTAACGGAGTTCATTTTAAACAGTTTATCGCTAATGTTGCTACCACCATTAAACATTTTGTACATGGAAATCATATCCCCCCTTAATCTCCTCACCTCTAATGTGAAAGGTGGCATTTTAAATTGTGTGGGGACAGTGATTATTAGTCCAAGTACTGCTTTAAAATGCACTCTGCTCCTGCGGGTCCCAGCTGGAATGTAGGCTGGAACTGGCAGCTCTTAGTGGTGAATTGATGAGCTCTTGGACTTCAGGTTAAAATATATTTAAACAAATATATATATATA
>NW_017306288.1:3006380-3012036 GCF_000935625.1 Nanorana parkeri | reverse complement strand
TATAATATGTTGGGTAGGCTACAGACTCCAAAAAAAAGGTATAATGTGCTGAACCATAGAAAAAACCCTCTGAGACTCGGGGGGATTAAGGGATAAACAAAAACCCGACGACTTACATGGTTGATATTTTTAGTGTAAAAATTATAACTAGCAAATAAATGTATTTATTCCAAAGGATGTGGGAGATAAGGTTATAAACCAGCTTTGACAAATGGGAAAACATTTTTATAAAGCTAAAAAAAACACTGTATTATCATTAGTTTTTTTCATTTTAAGTGTGTTCTTTAAGTGCTTTTCTGCAAGTGTGGAATCAGTATTTCCTGTATTACAAGCAGAATATATTTCTATGTATAAATAGGAATAAAATGTAAGACCTTGGTGAAAATATAATGGCTAGATTGTGTGTTAGTAGGCTGCTGGCTCAACGAATGGCACTGAAATGATTCATGGTAAAATACACAGTATTGGCTCACTTGGTAATGTTAGCATGTACCGGAGCTGAATAAAAATCAGGCCAGCGGTACCAGGCTACAGCTGTGATGGTGGAACAATAAATTGACATAATAGATGAATAATAGAGGGTGCTTTCAGATGGCAAAGTGATAGTTTTAGCATGTGACTGGAGTACTGATGCTTTTTATGTGACCTTGTTGCTGATATGACTTTGAGCTGTGTGCTATATATGCAATCCATGCAATCTATTTCTATAAGACAAAGAGCAATGTGTTACACAAGGTAACCAATCATAATTCAGCATTTATTGAGCAAATCATCTTTTACTGATCAGTTTTCAGGAAAATGAAATGTGAGCATTTACTGGGGCTTAGAGTGCTCTGCAAATCTTCAACGGGCTCTGAGTTGCTTTTTTGAAGCTTACAAGTGCTAATTTGGTCCTACACTAGCTAAATCCAGGATTTGTGAAAGGGTCACATAGTTCTGAGTCTGGGAACGTGCACGTTTAGGTGTGCAGAAGAGTGCAGGTGCATGGTTATTCTACTACATTGCTTTAAAAAAACATACCTGGCATAGCCTTCCAAAACCTTTTTGGGAGACACCAATAGTTCTGTCTACATATTGGTCAATCACTATGATGGGCAGCCTATTTGGCAAAAAAAAAAATGTCAAGAAATTAAGAGGGGACAAGCAAGCTTTTGTACTCTCAGGAAGTATCAGAGCTTTGTCTGTCAGAATGGCCTAAGATTCAGCCGTGATAGGAGGGTTTGAAAGACCATTGCAGATATGTGCACATCTAGGGGCATGCACTTCATACCTGCAGCTTCTTTCCCTCCAGTGACAAGGTCTCTTTTAGGGCCGGTGCACACCTATGCGACACCCCACCCAATCCCAATTCCCCACGGAATCGTGCACGATTGCTGTGTGGATTGCCGCATGGTCAGGAGTCGTATAGGTGTGCACTGATCGCGCTGTGGGTGCCATTATTTACCAATTGCACCCAGTTGCGCCAGACGGATTGCACGGTTTCCCGCCACGATTCCGCCGACCAAGGGGCGACCTTCCCTGGCTGTCTCTAACTTTAGTACTTTCTCAATCATTGACCTGGATCCAGAGACTTGCGGTCTGGGGAAGCAGGTGAGGCAGAGTCTCACCTGCCATTATAGAAGAGAAAGCTGTCAGCTTCAAGGCTGATGAATTAGAGGAGACCTTATTGCAGTCTTCAAAATCATCAATGAAGACAACAATATTCAAAACAAGTTGTTTTCACCGAGAACAGTACTGAGAACACGTGGACACAATAAGAGGTTAGAAGAAAGGGGATTCAATCTTGGAACTCTGGTTTTTTTACTGTGCGAGTAAAGAAACTTCTAGATGAGCTCTTCCTTCACTAAATATACCAGAATATGGGAAGTGTCAAATACACATAAATACAAACACACACACATATAGGTTGAACTGGATGGACCTTGGTCTTTATTCAACCTCACCTACTATGTTACTATGTTACTACCCATGTAGACCATTTATGTAATTGTACAAGATGATCTTATTCCCTCCTTAACACCTCTTCTCAAAGGAGAATACATTCAGTTTAGTTAGTCCTCGTAGCTAAGCTCTTCCATTCCTGTTATTGGTTTAGTTGCCCTTCTGTGCACTTTCTCCATTTACAGCTCTTTTTATACAATAAGGTGTCATGTTTGTTCTAGAAGCTGCAGATTAGCATTGCATGTTATAAATCAATGGTCTGCTAGAACACCCAGATCTCCTCCATTATTGACTCACCCAGTTGTACTCCCCTAGACTGCATGATGAATGCATGTTTTCACACTTATCAATATTAAATCCTATTTGTCATGTAGTTGCCCAAAAAAACAGTACATTCATCTTGTAGGTCAAAGACATCTTTTAGTGACTAGTCTGTTGTGTAGCTCTGTGCCATCTGCAAACACCAAAATTGTTTTTTGAATCCCAAACTCAATTTAAAAAAAAAAGGTTATTAAGTATGGGTCCCAAGACTGAACCTTGGGGTACGCCACCAATGACCTTTCGTCAATTCAGAATATGAATCATTAACCACTACTCTCTCACTGCAGTCATGAAGCCAGTTTTCTATCTATTTACAGACTGGATTTTAATTAGCCTATAGAGCTTAACTTACACTTTAGAAGTATATGCCAAATGCTTTAGCACAGTTCAAGTATGCTATATCTACAGCCACCCCTTTTTCTAAGTTTATGCTTAATTCCTCACAGAAAGTAGATTTGTTTGACAACTTCTGTGTTTTGTAAATCAGTGCTGGCTATCACTAATATTTTATAGGATTTTTTTTTTCATCAAACTCTTAAATATCTTCACTACTATAGAAGTAAAACTTAAAGGGTTGTAGTTGCTAGGTGAATGCTTTTGATGTCTTTCCAAATATAGGCAACACATTGACCTTGCACCAATCTAGTAGTACCAAGCCAGCCATTAAAGAATGTCTACAAGTAGAAACAATTGCTTCAAAATAAAAGAGCTGAATTCTTTGAGGACACATGTTAGTAAGGCTTCTGATTCAGGCGCCACCGTCCTATTCATTCCTATTGGTAAGCCATACTCTGAGGAAGCGCTGGAGGACACCATAAGTACAGCTTACCCCTAGTAATGAGGGCTCATTTACACAGGTGCGATGTATTATTCTGATGGTTCTGTGTGATTACCGTATCATACTAACCGTGCATTAACAATGCGGGAGGTGCATTGCATTGACGTTCATTTTAATGGCACCCCAGACTCACCTCCCTCCCGCACTGTAATCGATTGCACTGCGGTGCAATTAAAAAAAAGTAGAGCGTGCACTACTTTTTGTTCTCGCAACGCATGGTTTTGCGGTAGCACTCATTGCGGTGGGGTGAATGAATGGCAATGCAATGCACCTCAGTCACAAACTGTTAATGCATGGTAGGTGCATTAATTGCATAGAACCATGCAATTGACACATCGCACCAGAGCAAATGGGTCCTTCATGGGAATGCAGTGCACATAATGGGGAGCTATCCAGGACCTTGTTAGAGAAAATATTGCTGGATCAGGGAGGACGGTACATTTTATCACAGGTGTCCTTCAGCTGGAGGGGTGGGGGTGGGGTTAGAGGATTTATTAAAGGTCAACTTTTTCTTAAATACAGTCTACATGTACGATACTGGTGTTTTCTAAAAAGAGAAAGAGCACCGCAGCAGTTGTATGCTGTCTGTCTATAATTGAAAGTTCGTATAAAGATACAGCAATGGAGTTCTGTAGACAACCAGCATTTTTCAGCAAACCAGTTAGGATTAGCCTGGTAAGCCTATAAAGGGAGTCTAGAGCTCTGCCTTCTGGTTGGAAATATATTTTTAATATATTTTTGGCCTGACAATAAAAAAAGAAAATATATACAAAACACTATCCACTTAATTTAATCCTGGTATTTTTAAAACCCCCAAATAAATGCTGATTCTAAAAACCCCCGTTCATATTGTACTCTAGGCAGAAAAGTCAAATTGACATTTTTAATTACTCGTGCATGCTTCATTCATCTAGAACAATATCAGAATCATATTTAATTGTATTCGTGGAGTCCACAGATTTCCTGTCTGGCAGGGCAGATGACAACTTTACATTTTCCCTTCTCCACAGACTCCCTCTTGTCTCTGTGAAGAGCTGCTTCCTTTAATATATGTGCATATTTTGTTTGTTTGGAGATTGTCTCCACTTCAGTCAAAAAATGTTGGTCACATTTGCAGCAATTTATGTATGAGATTATGTATTTTAACAATGAAGGTGTTTTCTACTTTCAGCAATAGCGGGGAATACCTTGCCTCTGCTCCAATTGTTAGGGGCTGTCCTATTTTAAGAGGGTTTTATCCCATTATTATAGATGGAATCATATGCCTATTAATTTACTCCATATACCTGAATTTTTTTATAGTTACATTATATTTATAGGTATTTTTTCACTTTGGACAGAGCAGGAAATTGTGAAAACCCATGGCAGTTTTTTTTTAAATATGTGTCTAATGGGAGAGGGTGGTCTTTTTACTTCCTATCCTGTAGTCCCAACAGGAAATGAGAGGACATCTCTCCACAGCGAGTTAAGTTCCCTCTTGGACAGTTGTTACAAGAACAAGTGTCCCCATTGTAAAATGTCAGTTCTATCCCTGTTTTGGGGACAACCCACAGTTTTGGATTTTGCTCCATTCCCAATCTTGCTCCACCCTGCAGCCATAAAGGATTTATTATTATTATTAAAAAAAAGAAATCTTTTAGTTTTACAAAACTAAACAATAGCAGTGCTTGTAAAAGTAACCCGGGCTTTCAAAATATGTTGTGATAAATGATAGTTGCTTGGCTGTTATATACAGTATATTAGAAGCTCAGACCTTCCTCTAAATTCAATAGCTGCATGCTTGTTCTTGATAAGTGAGTCCTATAAGGGTTATTTCTTTCCTATCTGTGTCCTGCTGGGGAGATGTTTCCTCACTTCCTGTCCTGGAGACTCAATAATAAGTGAAACAGTAACGACATGTTCACACATATATCGATGATCTACATTTTACCGCACTGGATCAACGCAGGTCACCACTAAGATACATAGAAAACAATAGTTTTCAATGCACCCTATTCACATCACAATGCAGGTGTGATGGGTGGTGCGCTGTGCAAAAATGCAAACGGGCTGTGTTTTTTTCACACTGGATGCCACTGTAGGTAACTAGGTGGCAGGTCAGCGCTACAGCACTGCTGTGTAGGGAACTGGATGGAGTGTATTGTACACTCCACATAAAGTAAATAAATAAATAAATTAAGAAGTGATACCTCTAAAAAAAACAACACACTGAACTAGCCTGTCTGCTTAAAGCAGAGTTTTAGTGGACAGGCCAGTGTGAATGGGGCCCTTAATAAAAGGAAAGCTCTCCAAAATGAAAGTGATATTAAAGGCAAAAGGATTTTAAGCTATTTCAAATGCTGATGAAATCAATTAATATAAATACTCCTTGATGTTTTACAGGTTTTAGTTTGCTACAGAATAAGCTGGTCCCCTGAGCACTGGCCCTGACTTCCTGTTTTAGAGTGACTCTGTTATTAAGCAGAGTGCTGTGCAGTCACCCTTGTGTGTGCCAGTAAGCTGTGTGTCTCCACAAACACACAGACACAGCAAACCAAGCTACTCCCCCACCCCCCC
>NW_017306288.1:2949138-3006245 GCF_000935625.1 Nanorana parkeri | reverse complement strand
CCCCCCCCCCCCCCCCCCCCCGGCCTCCTCTCCTCCATCCTCCCTTCTCCAAGCTAGTAGATGAACAGTTACTCAACACTTCCAGAATGTCCCTCTCTAAGGTCAGTGGTGTCCTGTAGAAACATGGAGGTCAGATGAAGGAGTCATTGACCATAGTGGAGAACCAATGAGATTGATACTACAAAAGGTGTTGGCTTCCATGTGGGCTTTAACTAAAGATTTCCCTTGAACGCATCAGCTTTTTGAGATGTGATCCGCAGGAAAGTAATTCACTCTCTTCTGCAGCAAGTAGCCTGTTTGAGGATTTTTATTTGTATTTTTTCTACTGACAGGTACGCATTAATGGCCTAATTTATCATGGTATAACTACAATCAGATTTAAACATGTATATTCCATGCCTCATTTCTCAAGGCAGTTGCAGCCACTTTGAGAAATGAGGACCTGACTATTATATTTATACTAATGTCTTACAGTACCAGAACATCATGATACTTATTTTCAAATTTTGTGGAACAAAAGTGAACAGAACCCAGGCATTAAAGTATGTGTAAGGCCAGAAGTGAAGTAAGCCGAACGCTGTTCGGCTATTCACTTCAGGCTTGTACGGCTGATTTCAGCCGTATATCGGTTGAAATCAGCCGTACATCGGGTGGCTTCGGCTGGGTTCGGGTTGGCCGAACATGATCAGCAAGGTCTCAGATGGCCTATGCGGGGCCTATCGTGGGCTGTGCAGGGTCTGTGGTGGGCTCTGCAAAGCCTCAGGTAGGCTGTGCAGGGTCTATGGTGGGCTATGGGGGGGTCTGTGGTGGGCTCTGCAAGGTCGAGGATAGGCTATGCAGGGGTCTATGGTGGGCTATGCAAGGTCTGTGGTGGGCTGTGCAGGGTCTATGGTGGGCTGTGTGGGGTCTGTGGTTTGCTCTGCAAGTTCTCAGGTAGGCTATGTGGGTCTATAGTGGGCTGTGTGAGTTCTGTGGTGGGCTATGCGGGGTCTGCGGCGGGCTCTGCAAGGTCTGAGATGGGCTGTGCAGGGTCTATGGTGAGATTTGCGGGGTCTCAGGTGGGCTGTGCAGGATCTATGGTGGGCCCTGCAGGATCTATGGTGGGCTCTGTGGGGGGCTCTGTGGGGTCTGTGGTGGGCTCTGCAGGGTCTGTGGTGGGCTCTGCAGGGTCTGTGGTGGGCTGTGCAGGGCCTCAGGTGGGCTCTGCAGCCCACATATAGTACATTCAAACTGGAAATAACTTGGATATACTAAATGAAGAACCTTTTTAGGCCTATTTGCACAGAACTAAACTTTGTGGAGTTTGGCAGGGCAAATGGCCTTGCAAATTGTTTATAAATGCACCCTTAGGTATTTCCTGTAGGTGATCCCCATCAGCAGAGACCACATGAGTTATGTGACCTGCTGCCATAGATAGACAGTGTTCCCTCCAGGAAAGGAACAATACATTTACAGTATGTTACTGTTGGTTGGTTTAGGGCAGTAGAACAGGTTAAAGGTAAACATTAATTTAAGACTATAGGTTTGCTCTAAGAAAGCCACATTAAAGTGACATTAAAGTATTTTTTCCCTCCCCCACTTACCTTAAATGATGTCTCTTAATCCAATCTTCTTCTCTCCTGTCGTTTTCAGATGTCCCTCCAGCGCTGCTGCGTGTCTCCGATCCAGCGCTGACTCCTCTGTGCTTGCTGGCACTTCCTGTCCCACGGTGTCTGTGCGGGTGCACGCTGTCCATTGACTTACCTTGTGTCTCTCCTCGTCTCCCGGCCGAAAATCTGAACTGTGCATGCGCCCGCCCCAAGATCCTTTGGGGCCGCCCGTGATCTTTCAGATTTTCGGACGGGAGCGTGCGGCGAAGACACAGGTAAGTGTTAACCTCTTTTAAAACTGTTTTTTTCTTAAGTTTTTGCATATATCTACTGCTTGCTAGCAGTAGACATATGCAAAAATCCTTGGGGTTTAATAACCCTTTCATTTGTGAATATAAAACCTAATAGATTTCTTAAAGTATGAGGGCAAAATAAAATAATACATACAGTATATGATGCAGTCACTATCATTAGCACAGCAGTTTTTGTTTTTTGAGTCCAATTTTTAAAAATGTATAGTCTATTAATTTATATGAATTATGCTTGTTTAAAGTTACCTATAGCTACACTTTGACATAAGAAAGAAGAAGTGAAATGACAGAAATATTTAGAATAAATTCTTTTGCTGTTCTTTTTCAGGTGGAGAAGGAGGACAGTCAACCCAAGAGAATCAGCAGGAAAATCGTGAAAAGTCTCGATGTCAGTCTTGTACGTCAACATTCCTTAAAATCGTCTGGGGCTTTCTGATAATCTTATCAGTCTCATCCTCTTGGGTCGGAACCACGCAGATAGTAAAGATCACATACAAGAACTTTTACTGCCCGTTCTTTATGACATGGTTCTCAACCAACTGGAATATTATGTTTTTCCCAGTGTACTATTCGGGTCATCTAGCAACAGCACAAGAGAAACTGACGCTAATACAAAAAATTAGGTATGAGTTCATGCTTTTGCTCCAGTGAATGAGCATGAAAATATTGTGCTGGAAGCCCCCAAATCTACAATTGTATTGCTTTGGTGTTTGGAATCTTATTTACTGATGCAATATAATGTGTTGCTTTAGTACTGTGACATTCATAGCAATCACAGTTTAAAAAAAAAAAGACGTGTAGCACAGCAAAATTGGATTTCCCTTTTTTTTGCATTATGGTCCCTGTGTCCTATGTGTTATGGAGTGTATTATAAAGTCTTCATGCATACAAAGGTTCTGTAACAGAGTGAACCTGGAAAGCACAGTATTCAGCTCAGGTTCATAGAACAGCCATCAAACCCAAATAACAAAACACTTAACAGCTTACCGTATATAGGTATATAGGAAATCGATATGTACATTTTGGGAACTCACTATATTTGAGATGTGTTGTGTTGGGAGGATACATTTTATTAAAGAGAATCTGTCTTGGAAAAAATGAATAGACTGCGACAGTCTTCTGAAAATTTTAGTTATCTGGGTGTTATACTGACCATCTGCCCTCAATCCTATGTGACTCACACACCCAAATATGTATGCTGATTGGGATTTCTGATGTGTAGCATGCTCATTCTTGGTTTGTGCTTATTTGATATAAATCCACCATTCATTGTATGACATTGTCATGGAATTAGGCCATACCACCTTTTAAAAGCAGAACTCCAGGCAAAAATAACAAAATAAAAAAGAACGGAATAGTCCATTCAAAATAACACAAGAAAACTCAGCTTTTGTCAATATTCATTGTCAATCCAGATATTTTCCTGCATTACTTTTTTTCTGCCACTAGATATCCTCAGTCTGATGCCAAGTTTCAATAATCTACTTCCCCTGAGCCCAGGTCATCCTGCACCTGTCCCCAGACTGTTGTTGTGACAGTGAAAGGAAACACAGCACAGTGATGAGCTCATCTCTCTGTCACTCTGCTCTTTCTCCTATCAGCATGTTTCTTGTCGGCATATGAACTGCTTGGCTGCTTGTACTGCTTCTTTTTCTTCTCACACTCCAGCCCTGGTGATGTCACTATCCTGCCGATAAGATGCCAGAGAATTTAGAGTATCCTAAATCTGCCGAAAAGATGCTGCAGCATAATGCAGGATCATCTTTTTTTATGAGATTTGGACTACTCAACATTCCCTGGGATTTTACCAGAAGAAGGATGATATCACCCTTGTCTAGGTGCCATGGGTGGAAGTCAGGGGAAAAGTAAGTACGGTATAATTTTACAGTTTATTCCAGCATTTTAGCAGGGGGAAGGGGCCCACATTAGATAATCAGACCTCTTAGTGCAAAGACTGTAATGCCTAAATCTTCATTACCGGAAGACCCTGCACAGTATCTATTGTCTCTACCTTCCCCTTTTCACAGCATTATGTCTATGTTTAATTACACTTGTGCTTTAATAATATTTAACTACAGATGACATAACTATTATGTGGTAAAAGGTTGGGCTGTAAATGGCATTCACCAGAATAATGGAATAGGGTTTCACCAGGTTAATTGCTTGAAAGTGTTATAATTGTAAACAACGGTGCAGGCCAGTGTATTGTATTGTTACACCGCTGACGGTTTCCATTAAGTGTAACACTACGATAATACTTAGTCAACATTCAGTTCTAGAGGGATGTTTCCATCAATAGCTTTTTTGGGGCTGCGAATGTAAGATAACACATACAAACCATGGAGCTAAACTCAGATGAATCTGTTATATCCACACTATTTGTTTGCCTGATTAATGAGTTGGTTGCTCAGTGGAACTTGGAACACTGATGACTGTAAAACACATGGTGCGCTTGTACTTGTCTGAAATTATCTTTAGATATTGCATATATGTCATTAGATTATGCAAAGTGTTTCTAAAGGTTCCAACTGACCTCTTTATCAGACACATCTCATCATATAATCAATATTTCCTTGTAGAAGGTGGTTCACAGTTTAATAAGTTACAAAAATAATCAGGTGCATACATTGTTTATGTTTAGCATTCCGATTTACCTTTGGGTTTTGTAGTTCTAAGGCCAGTGAACCTTAATAACGGGGCTCAGTAAAGACACACAAATTATTTACACAGATTCACGGGCTATCTAATAGGAACAGAGGAGCTTGTAATGTGCTAGTGGTGAGACAAACAAATAAATGCGGGTGAATAGTCCAAACACATCCCACTGTGACCATAGTGTACCCCTTATCTATTGTCTTTTACTAAATAGTGTAGACCAGCCTAGGCTATTTTGAACATGGAAGCTCAAAGATCTTAGCAGTCAGTCCGGCACCTCCCTGTTTGACTCTACATAGTTCTAAGTCCTAGCTCTAACATATAAAGCTTCTACAGTCTGCCATGTTCTGGTACCTCCTCTATAGTCTCCAGATAAACACCTACGAGAACATTAACCTCTCTCATCAAGTTTTTGTCTCTTACTTATTGGTCACTACTCGTAACTCATGTCTCCAGGCTGTTTCTGTCCCTTCCACATGGTATTGGACTTCTACCAGCTTTCTAAGTTGTGTAACCTTGACCCACAACCATATCTATGAAACAGCTACTGCTGCCAAATTAGCTTAGTATATCTATCCCTTCCTTAGATTGGGTCTCTCATTTCTATAGTTTTATATATCTGTGTGTTCTTTATTGTCATCCATCATTCACTGTGTACTAGGTTCTGCAACTTTTAAGCACTATACAAAAACCTTAATTATTATTTTTTAAATCACATTCATTCTTGATAATATTCATTCTTGATAATATAGTAAGCTACATACCCAAGACAGAGTGAGAAGCCAGTAACACTGTGCAGTCGATTTTGCACCATTACCTGTTTGGCCAACCTAAAGTGAACCTGTCAGTATAAACCAAGTGCTTACCTGTAAAGAAGACACTGAATATGTACTTATTCTGCCACCTGTGCTGCTGAAGTCCTCTCCAGTGCTGTGAAATGGTCCCGGTGAAGTCCACTGGGAAACTGACACTTCCAGGAGTGTTGATTTTCTGGATTAGCCCTTACAGCCCTTAATGGTTTCTCCTACTAACCTCTGTGCCACTGTAGCACACAGTAATGATGTGGAGGTCAGCAGGAGGAATCAGTAGGTGCTCCCAGGGAACCAGGGAGATTGACACTGCTAGAAGGTTTGGTTTCCCATTAGACTTCACATTGCGTTATTGACTCCTAATAATATTTCATGTTGGAGGTTGTTACACATTTTTACCATAGGGATAAACGTTCTGGTGGCCTCAGTCTGCCAATGGTCCCAAAAGATGTATTTTAATTTATGTTTAGAAAGCACGGTATCACTAAGATCCAGACTTGCCAGGGGAAATATATTGTTATATCAAGGGAATCTGATTTGTTTGTGAATAATCAGATCCTTATTATATCTTTTTTTTTTTACTGACATTGACAGTTCAGTGCATGTCAGGATAACTTTCTGTAGGCATTGAAGCACCATGCCAGCTTATCTCTTCACTCACAATAAGCAATGCTGTTGACCTGGTGAAAATGTTCAGTCCCATAGCTCCTTTTTATCCAGTGCCTTGGTGCCTGAAATTCTGTGTTTGATCCATAATACCATACCATAGACTTAAGGCTGCACCTAAATCAAGATTATCATTAGACATGTGCGATTCGTTTCGTTCCGAATCAAAATTCGGACAAATTTTTGTAAATTCGGACATTCGGATGTATCCGAATTCCGAATTACAGACATAACGAATGCAAACGAATCCGAATTTCCATTTCCGAAATTCGGTAGCGTTCGCACAAACGTTCGTTTCGTTTTCTGTTCTTATTCGTTTCTTATTCGTTTCGTTCGTTGGAGCAAAGTGACATTAGAGAAGGAGAAAAAAATATTTTTTCCCCCTCAAATGTCACTTTTGCTGCAAACGAACGAAACGAATAAGAACAGAAAACGAAACGAACGTTCGTACTAACGCTACCGAATTTCGTTCGAATCCGAATTCCGAATC
Organism: Nanorana parkeri; assembly: GCF_000935625.1. Classification (NCBI taxonomy): domain Eukaryota; kingdom Metazoa; phylum Chordata; class Amphibia; order Anura; family Dicroglossidae; genus Nanorana; species Nanorana parkeri. Next base: position 2,999,725 of record NW_017306288.1, on the reverse strand, counting down.
CAAATTGACTTTCACACCCGAATCCTGAAAAACGAAATAACACAAATCCGAATTTAAAACGAAACGAAACGAAACAAATTTTTTGGCAGTGCACATGTCTAATTATCATACAATATTATTTATCTGTGTACTTTATAAGTGTCTCATTTCAATACATTATATTTATACAACAGTTTAAACTCATCTTGGGCAAATAGCTTCTAACCTTGTGCTATGTGCAATCATTTCCTATAAATATTTAGTTAAAAAGAAGGACATGTCTTTTTAAATGCAACTAGGAGTAAGTTCCTGAATTTGACTTGGTATGAGCTACTTGTTATCTCAGATTAGTTGAGGAAGGAGCCAATCAGGTGTGGTATATACATATGTTCTATGCGTATAGGATTAGGACAAAGGGTGAGTTCCCCTCCTTGTTGATAATACAGGCTAGTGGCAAGAGGGTACCTAGCTTTTACTGCCTAACTGCAGCTGAGAAATGTCAGGTCACTGGCCTGTGCTGTTATTTTGCAGGTCCATGTAAATTATAGGACAAATATACAAATCCATTGGCAGGTTAAATATTTTTCATATTTGTATGTTAACTATGTATGCATCTGTTTGCCTGGAGTTCAGCTTTAAGCACACCTGTCACAAACCTAGGCAATTCAATCTGAGCATATGATGAAAATCAAATAAGCAAAGGGAACCTTCATTGAAAACTGTATGCCAAAAAGGTCACTAGATCATGAAATATAGTCACCTGAAGTTATATGAAAAATGTCAATTTGTAAAGACCAAACATGTCTGATTTACCAACAACGTATGAATGTAACTATGGAAGAAGCCATGAAAAACCTTTTTTTACTCTTCTGCAGGGAATGTAGTCGAATATTTGGAGAAGATGGGTTGACACTGAAACTCTTTCTTAAAAGGACTGCTCCTTTTTCTATCCTATGGACTTTGACGAATTACCTCTACTTATTGGCGCTCAAGAAACTGACAGCAACAGATGTTTCGGCTCTCTTCTGCTGCAACAAAGCCTTTATGTTCCTTCTTTCCTGGATTGTATTGAAAGATAAATTCATGGGTGTACGGGTAAGGGCTCCAGCCTTCTCTCATTTTACATTTACTGAACTAATGTTGCCTTTTTTTTATGGCCGTAAGCAATGTGAAAAATGCATTAACCTTTATTAACCGGTCACAATGTGTCTTTCACCTTAATATAGTGAAATTGCTGTAGGTTACTAAAATTTGCACATCAACATTGCCCTTTTCCCTTTTAATAAGTCAGTTCAACAATGTTTCTTTGATTTATTTTCTTATTCACCACTTACCTTTTTTTCCTCCTTCTAATTCTTCACTTTGTATCCTTTAAAACATGGGAATACAGTGTAGGATCACATTTGTGTAACCAGTTGAATATGTATATAGGCATAATCCATATCCCATAGGTTATTTCTTGTGTAAGTCAACATGATTGCTGAAATTAGGCTTAAGGGGCCCCTTCAGACTTGTGCATCACATTGCATTGCATTAAAGCAGCCCCATTCTTTTGGAATGAACTGTTAAGGAAGAACAGCTCCTAAAAAAAAAAAAAAAATCAGACCTCCAGCATTGGCAGCTACTATATGTGTGCATACAGGACCAACCTAAATGAATGCAACACATGTTTTCTCTTGTTGAGGCATATTGCGTTAAGACAGCAGCATTTTCTCAATGTACTGCATGTGTCTTATTACATTATTATTATTAATAATATCATTGTAGCACATATGCATTGGCAACTACTATATGTGTGCATTGGGGTGGCAGTCAATGCACACAGTACTGTTAGTAACATGGCTGCAGTAATGCATAGTCAAATGCTTGTTTTACTGCCAGTTACTGCAAGTGTGAAGCCAGCCTAAAGGAAAATTAAACCTAAAGTAATGCTAGCATTGAAAGATAATGAGCACTACAGGAAAGATGTGTTATTATTTTAATTTTTTGATTCAATCTTTGTCAAGACGACAATGTTCCATGTTAGTTTTTGGCCTGCAGTACCCTATTAATGCCTGATTGTAGCACAAGCTGTCCAGATTTAGGCCCGGAGTTGAAAGTGAAAGAAGTGGAGAGCCAACATGACTGGGGCTTGTAGAAGAGGCTGGGGTCATACAAGGTTAAATGTGTGCTCATGGTCGAGAAGGGAAAGGCACTTACATTGGGTGGGCCTTGGTTTGCTATGCAAAAGGAGGTTCTTTTCTGCAGACGAGTCGGAGCTTTGTCAGCGTCAGATGAGTTTTTCCTACACTCCATTCCTTCCCCCCTTTTCTTTTTCTTCTTTTTGTGTGTTTGGGTATTTTTTCCAAGTTACAGTATTGCTTTATGACAAACTGGGATTACTTCTTTTTATTTTCTAACGTCATGGCAGATGGGCAGGAGTCTCACGGGTCTATGAAGGTGCTGCTTGTTGGGGAAATTTGCTGAATAATGGGTTGCGCCTAACTCAGGCATGGGTCTTTCTTACCAAAATAGTTTACCAGCAAAATAAAAAAAACAGGCCTACTTATAGTTCCAAGGTCTTTAAAAGCATTTTTGTATTTTCAATAAATGACTGGTATGGCTGTTCAACTCCAAAAAGAAAAGGTAGCCACCTGGTCATTGTATGGGGTTGTCTGATTGGGTGCTGAAGGTACATTTGTAAAGCCTGAGTGGCTGCGATCCCATAATCACGTATGCTCTGCGGTCATAACGCTGGATGCTGTTTTGCTCAAAGTTGACTATTTGTCTCCCAGCCTCTCATTTTTGAGAAGTCATCTGTGATGGGAACACAACTGTATTATATGTACTGATATTTCCCTCCAGCTGAAATCCAGGTTATTAATTTCAGGTTTTGTAGTATTAAATAATGGATTAAATGTAGAAAAGTAGAACATTGCTCTGTAAGTCTGCGTTCACACTGCTGTGCTATGCTTAGGCACGTTATAAAGTGTGATAACGTGTGTTGCTTTAAGGCAGCCCATTAATTTGAATGGACTGCCTAATGCACCAGAAAAGGTGAAAGCGCTATTTTTTGTAATGTATTACAATGCGTGGTAGTTGTTTTGCCGTGAAACAACCGTCCCTTACTAAGGTGCACCAATGCATGCAGTTTGCATTACCACACTGCTTGGGTGTAAATGGGGTCTAATAAGGAGCTGTTCAATTTACTAACTGCATTCTTCTTGGAAAATGTTGTTTCACTAGTCACCCCCACTGTACATTGCTGATTAACAGCACTGCATTCATAGGGCAAAGGGCTGCTTTTGCATCATGGAAGCTAAATTTCTGTTTAGATTTGCTCAGCCATAACCAGCTGAGAAAGAGAACTCACCACACACAGTACTAATTATTAAAATCTTCCCACATGAGTTTGACCACTGGGTGTATAGGCCATACCCAGTACTTTCTTTTACAGAAAGATGAATTTTCTGAAATTACATTGGGGTAATGTTATGTAGTCAGTTTGGATGCAAATAGTGGGTTGCACATTTCTGTATTTCTGTGTTCTGTATTTTCATTATGTAACTAAGACCAACACATGGGACCATGACTTTAAACTAGCAGAAAGAAAACTAGCCTTAGAAAGTATTATTTTATGAAAAATTAGTTGGTGCTCGGAGCAGACTTCCAGCAGAGGTAGTTAGTCAGACAACAGTACAGTAAGTTAATTTAAACATGCTTGGGACCAACCTAGATCATAAAGGTTAAAAAAAAGAAACATACATGAATAAAAAAAACGGCAGACTCAATGAACCATTAGGTCTTTTTTTACCATCACTTTTCTATGTTTAAAAACAAGGCTCATTCAGAGAAGACATGCCACAGTGGTTCAATGAATCATAGGAAGTGGGCAGACTGACTACTTACTCTTGCCAGTGTAGGCTTTGGTTTCAGGAAGATAAGCTCTGTGTCTGTGCATGCAGGATAGCAACACAAGTGACTAGTCACATCTACAATATCCCTTCCTCCATGTACATCTCTTTCCAGAACTGCCATTTAGGATTTGCCTTATATGCAGTTGCAGATGTCCAAACTGCAAAGAGACTGGGTGTGTGGAGAATGGTAAATATGCTCAAGCTGGAAGCTTATAGTACACCGGTGCCTAGACTTTGCTAACCAAACAGTAAAAGCACCTTAAAACATACCCTCACTGGGCTCTGTAGCTATAGGCGTTGTGTAGAACAGAATCTTCAAATATCACAGAGACACCGAAATGACAGCTCCTCTCACCCTATTTGCTCTGGCAGTAGACTTTCTAATGTAAACAAGTGCCAGATGCTTGTCAGCTGTTAGAAACTGACTGAAGCCAGACCTCTGAGTCTTTGTTGTGATCCTTAAGGATAAAATACTTCACAGTACATTCAGCTAGAGAGGTTAGGGATTACATGTTTTAAAGCTGTTTTACTGCTTGGTAAGTATATGAAAATACTTTATGTTCATAGTATGGGCACAGATCCACTTGAAAGTAGTCAGGTGATTTATCCTATGGCATTCTATACACAATCACGACCATCTTTAGTCATTCTGCACACAAGAACAAACAAATTAGGCCTTCAATACATGAGCACTCTCATACTTATACAGCATCGTAGAGGGCACTACCCTCTACCTTTAAGCAGTCACTGTGTGTTATCATCAATAGGTCAGGCAGTTGATAGGACAACACCTTGTTAGTCATCACGACACCTCAGTCCATACTCTGAGAGCCAAAAATAAGGCTTTGACAAAAATAAGTAGTGGTAAATAAGTGGGTTAAAACAATTCTGTCACTTCCTTACAAATATCCAACAGATGGTCCTTCAACAGAAGACTGTGAATCCTCTCCAGATGGGTCCAAATTCTGCTGTGTTGAAGAGATACAGAAAAGTTTTCAGTACTCAACACTTCTTGTAGTGCTGAATGCCTGCTTTCCCTGTAGACCCTTCATCACTGCAGAGCACAGTAATGACATAGGGACTGATGGAAAGAACCATTGAGCACAGCGGGAGACCAAGCCTGGTTGGATGTACAGACTCTCTGGAGGCTGTATTGCTTGAACACAGTAGAGTTCAAATGTCCTGCCTGCTAGAGTGGTAAGTCTTTTATTGCCAGAACCATTCTTTGGAATTGTTTTTATAGTCTCTTAAATATACAGTAAGTTTATCATAGATAGGTATGAACAACTATAACAAGAAGAATGAATAATCACATTTTTCATAATACTTATCACTTTAGCTTTGGTTTAAAATAGCCAAGTGTAGACTATTGGCTATATTTAAAGAAAAATCCTAAGTCCTTGAAGTGGCTGTGGCCACAATATATCTGTTTTGAATGCCACTCTGTTAAAGAAAATTAATTTTCTTTTACTTGTCTGGTGGGTGGTGACTTCTGTATTTTGTTTTCTTGCAGAGCTAGTATGTAACACACTTCTAGGTACCTGGTACCCTGCTGCACGTTGCGGATCTACTCACTGGCCACTCTGCCACTACTGTGTCCTGCAGTATCGTAGCAGTCAATGGAATCACAGTGTGCAGCAGGGGACCAAGCATCCGACACACCTGGAATTGTGTTTTATATGTTGAACCCACAGTCGTGATTCAAGCTTTTGAATCTTTTTTTATTATTATTTATTTTGGAGGTTTCCACTAGGTTTTCTTTCTAGCCCCACTAGCTGATCCAGCTCACAAAGTGTCACTGCCAAAGAAAAGGGATCCACCCTCTACTATGTCATGGTCACCAAGCCTGCTAAAGTAATATCTAGATAAATGGATAATTCCCATACACTATCAATATCATTCTCTTTTGTATTCACCCTAACCATTATAAGTCTACTATCCCTTCTTATTTTTTTCCCCAGAGGTCATTATTGTTGTCATTAATTGTCGTACTTTGTAGACCATTTTAAATCCTCTTAAGTGACTGCGGCCACACTTTTTTTTCCATCTTCCAAATCGGTTTCTGGAAAGTTTTACATGCTGTTAAAGGATATTTAGTCTGGAAGCGTTCCTATCCTCTGTCTTGGCTGGAACTCTTTACACTTTTTTCTTCAATGTGATTATCGTTTTTCTTCTTAGTTCTTCTCTTCCTCCTCTTATCCTAGGTGGCCTCTTACTGAAATGGAAAAAGGGTTTTTACAAAACTGTAGAGAAACATTGTAACCACATAGCTTCTACTTCAATACTTGAAGTAATTACCTGTGATATTGTGGGAATTTCCCATGATTCCACTCTCCAGGACCGCTGTAGCAAACAATTCATAGTGAATCATTCAGTAGTAGCTTAACTGCTGCCCAGAACACACACTTGGGGAGCATCGCTTCCTCTGAATTTCCAGAGATGGGATTATTTAGAGAAAAGCTGGTATGAGAAAGCTGAAAAAGAACCCAAAGGATTTTTAAAATGTAACTGAAATTAAATTGGTAAATGGGGATTATTTTAATAACATTTCACATTAATGTTGTTAGACTTTTTTTTTTAATAATTCAAGTGCTACAGTGAATTGCTAAGGACTTGAATGGACCACATTACCAGTTTGTAGGAGTATGGTAGCAATGTCAGTACCATTATGGGTCAACAGATTGGCAGGCTGAGGAACCAGTAACACTGCACAAGCAAGTGGACACCAATGTCAACCTACATATTTTTTTCATTACATTGGTCTTTTAAAGGTGGGGACAGATCTAATAGGATAGGGAGAAGAAAGAGAGACAGACAATGGGACTGATTGTGAGCTCAGCAGTGGTGGTGCAGGGTAACAAAAAAGGGCATATTAGCGGGGCAATAGCACTACAAGAGTAATAAAAATTATGATTACAGTCACTCTATATTTTTTATTTTAAATTTTGCAAATGTAAACAGTAGCAGTCAGATCTGCATAAATGATCACAAGGTAATTGCCACAAATCTACAATTCCATTTCTCAAAAGATCAGGGAATGTGCAGCCTCAGATTCTTGTTCTCACAAACAATTGCCCCTCAAATGACTGATATCACAAGCTGGATACTGTTTATTCCCAAAGTCAAAACATGCTGTAAACACACACAGACTCCTCCAACTCTAACATGTTTCACCAAACGGCTTCACTTTATGAATAAGCCGTTTGGTGAAACATGTTTGAGTCAATTATCAGTGACTTCATTTGTTTCAGAGGTATATATTTATTTTATTTTGACAGGGATTTTTTTAAGTTTGGGGTGCTCAAAGCTCAGCATTTTCTTGGTACTGACCATCTGTTATTTGAGCTGTCTTTTGTTTGCAGCACACCGCTGCATCATTTGAAAGAAAAAAATTGTAAGAACAGTGTGCACCTAAAACGTTTCACATTCACATCACCCCCTATCCCTATAGATAAAATAAAAGCTATGCATAAACTAGTTAGGCCCAATATCCCTGATTAAAACTGTCCTGTTGCTGGCCAAATTTACACTGCTGTATACTCTGCTGTATTTGTATTCTTGTAGTAAAGCCCCAATCTGTGCTCTTTGCCTCTAGGTAATTTGGGCCTAGCCTTGCATCATCTATGATCTCTTAACACTTGTAGTAAAAATGCTACCTGCACTCTCTAGTACATTTCGGCCAATTCTCCTTCAATAAATCATATGCAGTCTTAACAAGAGTTGTATAGAAATTGGCCAGTGGCAGAACCATTTTGAATCAGTGAAAATAGGGTCAGCCGCAGCAAACTACTGCTCAATTTCTATCTGTTGCTCAAAGCTACTTTCAGTTTCTATCACTTGTTGATGAGAAAATGTATTGCTGCTAAAACTACCTGAAAAAAGCTTTTTTTTTTCAAATTAAAATTATTCAGATTGGGGAGCTGCTGCTGTATGTAAGCCAAGCCAGTTTGTGAAAGAAAAAATAAATTCCAAAGCCAAACATGCACTGCTAATGCTTTCACTCTGTCTGTAAACATTGTACTATTCCATAACACTACATACAGCTTTAAATGTATCCATCAAACATGTTATTCAGATCATTTGTATCTTTTTAATGTTCCCCTAAAGGCATGTTTAAAGAAGTTTACCTATTAGCCCTAGAAATGGCCAGAATTTACTAACAGGATTTGTCTCCTATAGACTTCAGTGGGATTCGCTGCTAAGTTCAGGTCCATGAATTTCAAGCAGGATGCGCTGAACACTTGGAGAGTCAAATCCAGGCAGATTCACCCATCCTTGGATATTATCTGCTTTGTAGATAGACAACTAACTAACAACCTCCAGTTAAATTTCTCCACCACATTAATAACTGTCCCTAAAGATTTAGGGGTTGATTTACTAAAAGGCAAATAGGCCATTCACTTTGCAAGGGGATTTGCACATTGCAGGGGGAGTTTCCCTTAGCTTGGGGAGTGCAGTGATATTTTACTTTGCAAAGAATACCCAATCATGTGCAAGGAAAATAGATAAAAAACTGTATTTTAGCTTGCACATGATTGGATGATGGAAATCAGCAGAACTTCACCTCATTCACTAAGCTAAGGAAAACTTGTCCTGCAAAGTGCAAATTCCCTTACAAAGTGAACAATTTATTTGCTTTTAGTAGATCAACCCCTTAATTTTGAACCAACTGAATTTTCATTGTAAAGCCTCAGGTACTCAAAATATATATAAGCCCAATCACTAAAATCTCATATAAACTTAAACATTTAACTGTAATGTTAGAAAATACCTTTAAATTCTTCTACACCTGCAGCTTCCATTAAAAAATACATGCTTATCCTGCTATGAAGGCCATGGTTCAGGCACTTCCTGTTATAGCCTGACAATGTTTTGTTCTTTTCACCCAATCATTTTTATTGCACACTGTCACACAGAGACTACAAGTGAGCATTTCAACATACATTAAACAGACATGATACACTGTTGCCACTACCAGGAAAACCACCCTGAGAAATGCCATGCAGCCATCGTTGGAGTGAAGAATAGGCTGCAGGAGATCAGCAGCACTAAGATGTGACAAATTATATAAAAACAATAACCCAGTACCTTAGCACTTATGCATCTTTAAGATCCTTGAAGACTTGGATTGCAGGGGTATGACTGTGCTTTGACATCAGAATATATTACTGGGTATGACTAGGTTTGGGAACTCATGGGTTATAATGGAAATACTTTTAAACAAGTATGAATTATGTTCATGTTTGGTATGGGGCTTTTGCCTTTGAAAAGATGGAAATTAAACTGTAAGCATTTTGATTGTTGACCTATAATGTATAACTGAACCTGATCTAAAACGTAACCAGCTCACAATATAACTTATCCTAATGCCTATTTTGCAAACTCAACACTAACACGTAATTTATACCTTAATCTTAAATTAACTAAAGCCCTTAAAGTAAACCTTTAGCATAAAAAATTCCAAAGGTAATAAATAGTTCTAAAATGCAGGCATTTACTTGCATTAGTCCTTAAAGGTGAACTCTAGGCAGATTAAAAAAACAATTCATGCAGGTATGTGTTCATTAAACAAATAATGAGGTGCATTTTTAAAAGCATCTAATGTAAGTCCCTGAATTAGACTTGGTATCAGCTTCTTGCAATTCCTGAACAGGAGAGCTCAGACAGGCAGAGGGAGAAGTAGCACAAGTAGCCAATCAGTTGCCAAGCAGTGCCCATGTACTAACAAAAACATAGATAAAGGGGGGGAGCAGAGTGAATAAGAGATGAGCTCATCAGTGTATTCATTCTCAATCCTTTCCACTCAAAGGCTGGGGGAGGAATAAGACAAATTGTATTACTTAATTGTTTCAGTAGACTGTTAATCTCAGGAAAGAATGGATAGATATACAAAACCTTTGGAACATAAAACCACTCTTTTATATGTATTTAATTGTAAAATAAATTATTCTGTTTCCCAATTCTATTACACATTTATGGCCTAAAGATTACAATTCTGCCCTCTACAATAAGGTAGACTCTCTTAGGGCAGGACCAGGGTGTCCACATAATGAGGCAGCCTGAGGCAGTCTCTCATTGGAGGGGCGGCAGGTGTGTGTGTGTGTGGGGTGGCATGGGTGAATAAAAGCACCCCTGACCCCCGCTGACAGCTCAGTGCCTGGCCGGCTAATACACCAGTATACACTGCACACTGCTAGGGTCATAAGTGCTTACTAATATATTAACTGCATGTTTTCACTTTAGGTCCACTTTAACCAGTTTTCTTACTTTGCACCATTTAGCCTACACTGCACAGTTAGATTGTAACATGTGTGGTTAGCTCTTTTCCATGACCAATCTTTGACAAGTATCTGAAGATTTTTAAGAGAATGGTACAAAAAATAAAACATGTTACAATTAAGGATGTGCTCAGTTTGGACTGAACCAGAGCTTCTATGAACCCAGAAAAAGCCCCTTCCATTGCTGCCCAATCAGCTGCAGCCAGGGAAATTCCCTGCCTGCAGCTGCACGTAAGCTAAGGGGCGTGATGTTTTGACATCCTTGACCTTATATGGCCATATGGCTATATTTAAAAACAAAAAGAAAGAGAGAGATGACGCCTTCTCTTTGTGTATTAACTTTTATTAACAGAGAATATAAAAGTAGCAAAAACTACTCACATGGGCAAGATGGATACAGGCAGAATATATGTACAGACCAGGAACAACCCAAAGAATGGAGCTGATCGCTTTTGGGCAAAATCTTCCCTTCCTCAGAGTGGAAGCATCAGTTGCCTTAGGCCTTTATATGAGAACACTAATGTGAGAAAGTCATGTGTACAGCCAATCAACAAGTAAGAAAGAGACCACCCACTAACCTTCATGATAGGTATCGCCAGTTAAATGCTTGGAGGTGATGAAACATTCCCCTCATTTGTGGAATCTGAACTCATGGGAGGATCCCCATATTCAGGTGGCTAACCGCCATATTGATCATCCTATACCACCAGCAGGAGAAAAACCTAATGCCATAACAAAGAAACATATCTTGGCCGCACGAGGCCGCGGGACAGAGATTCTTATAAAATATATTGCTATTTTTGCCTCACCACTTCCTCAGTTTGGCTATTTTTGGCTTGTCTAGGTGGCAATCTAATGTCCCCATATAATCATTCTCCTTCACTTCCATGTATTCCCACTCTTCTCTCTGATTATTAGCACCTTCTTTTATTCATGTCCACTGTATTTCCACCTTTGATCCTTATCTTTCACCCATGCCTACTCTCCTTTCATCTATGATCATTCGCCTCCTCTTCCATCCATGCCCATTGTCCATTAATCTATGATCATTCTCCTTCTCTTCCACACTGTATCCATAAATGTAATCCATGATCATACTCCTCCGTTTCCATCCATGGCTATTCTCCTCTACTGTCATTTTTTTCCACGCTCTCTTTCTGGCCATTCTGTTTCTCCATCCATCCATCTTCCCTATGTGATAATTCTCTTTCACTTCTATCTACTGTATGTCCACTCTCCACTACCAACCACTTTCTTTTCCTCTATAACCATTAGGGTCTTCTCCTTCCAATTGTGATCAATTTCCACCACTTCTCTCCTACAGTAGAGTAATAAAGTAATAACACATTAGCACACAAAACAAACTATATTTATTTCATGAAATATTACACACCAACAAAATAATAACACAAGATTTACCCAATCCATAAATAACTCCATTCATGCACGAGTAGACAGTAGCTGGTTTTAATTAAAAAAACAGGATATGGTTTCAAAATGAGCAGCTGTTGAAATCACTGTACATAATTGCTGCCTGTTGCCTTACAATGGCTGTCATCCTTGAAAATATTGCGTCTATGCCAACTCTGTGAAAGCTTGCATTGCACAGTGGGAGTAATTGAAAAGATCCTGTGGCACCTAAGGCCAAGATACCATAATGCCGGGTAAGCTGAGATGGATGAGGCTTGCACACCCATGCATATATTGGCGGGGTTAGTGTTGAGATGACAGCCCTAAGATTACCATGTTTTGGTCCATAGGATTGGTGGAAGTTTTGCAAGGTGGTTAGATGATTGTGATTTAGTCATAATAAGCATGGGGAAACTAGAATTTAATTAACGTAATGATAACCAAAATATGTTCTTCCATCTGGGAACTAAGGTGTCTTATAAATCAGTGGTTCTCAACCTGTGTAACCTCAGGACCCACACTTGTCCTTGATCATTTAGTCGCTCAAGTCGCACTGCAATGGAACGCATGGCATTAGAGTACTGCATGTTCCGGTGCGTGGCTGTGGGTGGGAGGTACGTTTGAGGTACCATTCAAATGAATGGCAACGCAACTAACCTCCCACACCAGAATGCACGGTACTATGCGATTAATGCACTGTACTAGTGTGAATGGGCCCTCAAAAACACTGACATACATACACAACCACAGACACAATCACATATGTGCATTACTTGCACAGTTACCTTGCGCGTCCTGTAGAGGTGGCGGGAGCCAGAATGTGATGTCACCATGACACCTCTATAGGACATGTTAGGGATCTGTAAGCAGTGCACGTATGGATGGAGCTCCCTCATGGCCATAGCCCCATCCCATCCCACCTTAAGCTGATGCTCAGTGCCAGGCAGCATATTTCAAATGGCTGCTTGGACTGACAGTGCTGCGCTAGGGGGAGGCAAAGGAGCCTCTCACCTAGAAAAGTGGAAGGCATGCAGCGACCCACTGAACATGGGGTCGCGACCCACTTTTGGGTCACAACCCACCAGTTGAGAACTAAGGTTATAAATCATCCAAAATGAAATTGTATTTTGTGAATGGTCTCTGTTATAAAGTTCTTTAAATTATGTTTATGGCACAAAGCTATTTTAATGCAATGCTACAAAACAAACCAATGCAAATTTACATATGAGCGATACAAAAAACATTTTGTTTCAATAAAGTTTAATTAAGAGCAGGACAGAGTGGTCAAATTGACACCTCAGCACTGCAGGTTACACTGGGAAATTAGCTCTGTATTTTGATAGACCAGTCTTGTAGAGCACAGGAGGCAGCCAGAGAGCATAGGCAGGAGAGGCTCTTGCCCCAGCAGTACCCTCTCCAACACAGTGCCTAATGGGGGTACCTCACCTGCTTCTTAGTTGGCCCGACCTGATGGAAATGGTGCTTTTTGCTGATCCAGACATATTAGTTATAGGTCTGAAGATCAAGAGGACTGAGAAAGAGACATGGCACACAAGGACAACAATTCCACATTTCTCAGAAGTCACCTTTAAAATAAGTACATTGATTTCACAACAACTTTATTTAAAAAAATTATTATTGTAGGGACAAAGATTACTTTATATAATTCTTCTTTAATAATATCATCATCGTAGCCACATCATTTATACAATTTTCCAAATTGTTACTAACAGATTCACCTTTGATGACTCAGCAATGAAGTCCCTTTGAGATCCTAGTGTTCTTATGTCATAGTACTTGTGTTGTATAATTGATTTCATATTATATCCCATGACTGGCAGTGAAAATGTGTAAAGTGTATCCTTCTTTTTTTTTTGCACAGATAGTTGCTACAATAATGGCGATAACAGGAATTGTCATGATGGCGTATGCGGATGGTTTCCATGGTGACTCAATAATTGGAGTGGCTCTAGCTGTTGGATCTGCCTCAGCATCTGCACTTTACAAGGTAAAAAAGAATGTAACCACCCATTTTTATTGTTCTTGTATAAGGAATAGTTACTGTAGTTTATTCACAATAACCACAATAATCGCACTTTGTAACTTTAATGTCCCTCACTAAACTTGCACCTCCATAAGTATCACTAATATCCAGGTATTAGCCCGGAGTGGCTGTAACAACTATACCTTCTACGGCTTCTCCTATTCTGTGTGCTCAAAGCCTACAAGTCACCAATACTGACCCACGACTCTTAGACCCTTGGCAGCCAGCATTAGAATGTTAAAATGCCCAGGAAAAAAATGTGCATTTGAGGTAATTGGACTTTCCTGATTTGCATACTTTTTCTTGTTCATTGAAGATCAGTATATCAACTTGTCAACTAACATTTTCAGAAGGAGATCTACATTGGTGCCATCCATATTTTCCATCTATCCCTAAAATTCTAACACTACCCTAATGTTTAAATAAATCTGTGCTTTGAAACAGATTTACTTTATTGCACATCGCCACATATGCATAGTGCATATACTTACTAATCTGTTAATCCATCACCGCTGCATCCAGCTACCAGGAGTGAATGGGAAGCCCTGTGCTACAAGTCAATGGGTCTTATTTAACACAGGGCTATGGACTCTCTGTGTGAGAGCACTGACTGGCCCTGCACTATCACTGGGGGATTTGCTAGACCCGGGCACTCAGGGCACATGTGCCCAGTCTTCTACTGCGTGCCCTAGGTGTCCTTTGCCATATACCAAGTATAATCCTTTAATTTTGGTCATCCATTGTTACCGCCACTAGTAACATTCTTTAGAACAATGTTGGGTAGATGATTACAGAACCTGGCATTTTTTATTAAGTACTTGGCTTCTGCATTTACTGGAACCTCACAATGCATATTTCTTACTAGACATTTCCCATCCCTTCTAGTCCTCTGCAACACGTCATGTCTCATGTTCAGATATGGTGTAAGATACTGACCCTGTAAAGGGTACCAGTTAACTCTACCTGCTTCTAGCTTATCCGGTCATAATAGAATATATCCTTGGGCTCTTTGCAGCCCTATGAATGACAATGGTGCTCTATAAATCAATAATAATGATTGTCTGGCTAACAGACTGTGATTTTACCAGTTGTTGCAGTTTTCTTTGCTCTTTCTGTTTCACCTTGAATTTTACCATCTATTTTCTAATTTGTATCCAGTATCCCTAAAACAACAGGCTATAGGTTCATCCAAAACAGATCTATGTTTATTGTTGCAGGTCTTATTTAAGATGTTTCTGGGAACGGCAAACTTTGGTGAAGCGGCGCATTTTTTCTCTACCGTAGGCTTCTTCAATTTAATCTTCATCTCTTGCACACCGATCATTCTTTATTTTACCAAAGTAGAGCACTGGTCATCATTCTCCGCTCTGCCCTGGGGCTATCTATGTGGTGTAGCTGGTCTCTGGCTAGGTGAGTAGAAATCTTGTCTGTTACATATTTTCACTATGTAAAACAATCTCCCAGGCCTAAATATGTGAAAAGGCCATATAGGTGTAAGCAAAGAGTAGACACGTATCACAATGTAGAATGGTGTGCCTTTTTCTATTAATTTTGAAGTGACTGTCACGTGTTACCTGTTACCTGAAGAGTATAATACTTACCTTTCCTAATGCCCGCACTGTGGAATGTCACTTTCCTGACAAGCAATCATCCCCAAAATATTGCTAGAAAACTGACACTTGTCAGTTTTGTGATGTCAATCTTCTGTTTTCCCTGCTGCACTCTGTTGCTCCTCCTGCCAATCTCCATGTCACTACTGTGTCCTGTAATGACATGGGGGTGGGTAGGGGAAACTACCGGGTATAGCAGGTGACACAGGAAGTTGAATACACCTGAAGCTCTTGGTTTCCCAGCAAAGTGTTTTGCTATCTGTGTGTATTGTAGTTAGTAAGTTTCCCAATGTAGTAATGGAGCCAGTTAGCCTTAAAGTGAAACTGTGCTTTGTTGACCTCTCCAGCCTGCCTTTCACTCCCCCACTGCTCTGTTCACTGCGGGAGTAACACAATCTCTATGTAAGCTCCAAGTCAATGCTATTCACACAAGGTCAGAGACTCTCTTCACTTTTTCGGCAGGATTAAAAGTGTGAGCCACATACTCCCCTTTACCCAGAAGTATTGGGGATATCTCTTTTCAAATGCACTAATAGAAAAGGTATAAGCTACATCAGGGACCAGGGGTATTAAAGTGAACCTGTTGTTTGCCCTGCATGATTAACACCATGGTTATTCACAGAGTGTACAGTTACTTAGTAAGTTGCTTGCTAATACTTGCCATGTTGTCTAAGTTACTCTGAGACATATAAAAAGGGGTTGCAACTGTGTAACTAAATTTTTTTTGGTCATAAGAAAGACAATATAAAAAGGGGCCTGAAGTCACATAAGTGGAATCTGTTCTCATTTAAAGCTCTGGGCTCTATAAATGCAATGCAAGAGAAAGTTATGAGGACCCTTGTAATGAAGGGTTCAGGGTCAAGAGAGAATTCATGACACATATATGGTCCTCTAGACTGCTGTCTGCTAATTTGACAGTCTATAGGCTGTAGGATAGACAACTGTTCCCCGACTCCTTTTAATGGGAAAGATCAATTGGACAAGTTTGAAAGCCTTGTCCAATCACTAGTAAATCTTCTGAAATACTACATGCTTGTGCGAGTATATTTAACTAAACGCGAGCCAAATGCGCATGTTATAAAAATGTGGCTTCGGTAATCAGACCATAAGGTCCTGCCTGCACACCTAACCATCTTCTTATGTCTATGACCACCTTAGAGACAGTGTTCTGTGAGAATAAAGACACAGCTACAGCAATGAAAGGCACAAAAGGAATAAAAGGGAAAGAAACTAAATAAAAGTACATTTTGTGTATTCTGCCGAGTCATATTTTCAATCATCTGTACAGAGTTCCCAAGCACGGTTCTTCATTGTGTGTGTCTATTCAACCACAGCCTGCTAAAAAAGAGGAGCACAGCTCAGCACTTCAGAGATAAAAGGAGGTCAGAATTCAAAGGCAAGCTGTCACATAGACACTTTTTATTAAATGGCACCACATACTTGCATGCAGTAATATCACTGCAGTAGCCTTTTTGTAAACTAAAGCTGCAAGCTGTATAGGAGATAGTGGTTATGCCTATTGCAAATAGTACTGTTAATTAAAGTGTATTTCTGTTCAAAAAAATTGTAAGCTCTGGACAGCGTAGAAAATTATTGTCCCGAACTATTCTAACTGTTAGCACTATCCAGCAACTAATCTTGAGGAGCAGCAGGGTGGCTTACAGGTTAGCACTTCTGCCTTACAGCTACTTGCTCCCACTCGTTTTCCACCATCCCTCCAGCGATGATGCCGTTATCTGATCCAGCGTAGACTCCTCGTGTCCCATAGAGTCTGCCAGTCATGCGCGCTCCTGGCTGCGTCCATTCAGTGTCAGCGTTGCTCTCCTCCTCTCCCCTCCAACGATCTGTACTGCGCATGCGCCCGCCCACAATTCCTCCTTCACAGCATTCGGGAGCCGGGACTTCTGCAGTAGGAGCAAGCGTGCAGTGACACAGGTAAGTTTGTTGGTATTTGCCAACTTTTTTTTTTAATGTTAGGGCATATATCTATTGCTCACTAGCAGTAGACACATGCCAAAAAAAAGACTTTAATTTTACTTTAAAATGTATCTGGGCTGATTTACAAAGACTGGTTCCAAAAATCCTGAAGAGTAACCAGTCAGACTTCATCAGTTCTATTCGGTTATTTTGGGGCAGGTGTTTCTCATTTCCTTACACCAATCTTTTAAAATTAGCACTACATATAAATAAGAGCAAACAACAATGGTGTGCAGTAATCCAGAGAGCAGCCAATCAGATTTCAACATTTAGTATAATCAGATCAATGAATAATTGTTTCTTATTGGCTGTTTGGGGTTAATGCCCTTTTCACCGCAATCTTCATCTTAAAATATCATTATAATTTGATTATTTCCCATGTGGATGTATTCATTATCACATTTGCTGTATTCCATTTATTTGGTTTTCTGAAGGTGAGTTAGGCTGGCCATACATTAATAGAATTTCGTCTGTTTCCTGCTGAATCGGCCAAAATTCAGTGCATGTGGGGACTCTGCCAACACCACTTGTCTTGACAAAAGTTGATTTTTCAATCGATTTTTGTCAAAGGAGCTTCATGGAAAATTGTTGGTTGCACAGCGACTGCAGCCAATCCACAGGTTCTTGCCGCAAAAATCCCAAGACACCCGTGTGCATGGGGCCTAAATCATCCAATGGGGACAAATGCTCTGATGGGAATTTCCCTCACTTAGGTGAGATTTCCTCTCATTTGCTGGTGTGTTTCCAGAAATGGAACTAAAGGGAAATCTCTCCCAGCACCTGATAGGGCTTTTAACGTTTCACTACTCCATCCAGGTATTTACTTATGGTTCTTGTTATCATTTTTTTAATCTATAAGGTGTCTTAGAAATTGGCATTTGGGCTACTAATAATCTTAACCTATTAAAAGTGTTTATGGCTGCCTGTATTCTCACTGGGTAGAGTGCCGTCTGTGAAAGCACCAACAACACTAACATTGAACTCACAAAGGGATTAGATCTAGGGCTCCAGCAGGCTAACAGGGTAGCAGGGGATTGTGGAGACCATAAGTATCAGTGAGAGGGGGTTGGGCTATTAAGAGAACCTATCACTTGGCACCTTGCCTATCCAAAGCTAATTTCCCTTTAATTGGGAAGTACTGGAATACTTTTAACGTTTTCAAAACATGAACTGTCTTTCTTGTTTTGCAGTTTTCAATATACTAGTGAATGTTGGGGTTGTCCTGACATATCCAATTCTAATTTCTATTGGCACAATTCTCAGTGTTCCAGGTAACGCAGGTAAGTAACTGATTTTAAAAATATTCACTATTCAATATTTCAAAACTTTGTTATTATTATTTTGGATAGAGTAGGTTATGGTTAAAGCCTTCACTACTCTATTCAGTATTCATGGGTAGCACAGAGGCTTAGTGGTTAGCACTTCTGCCTTGCAACATTGGGGTTCTTGGTTTGAATCCCAAGACACTACCTGCATGGAGTTTGCATGTTCTCCCTGTGCTTGTGTGGATTTCCTCTTACACGCCAAAGACATTTTGGTAGGTTCATTGGCTCCTGTCTAAAATTAATCCTAGTGATAGTCTACTGAGTATGCCCAGGATGGCTGCCTCACACATCTGCCCCAACAGCAGATAGAGTGCTTTGAGCCACCAGGGAGAAAATGATTATATATGAATTGCCTAAAAAAAATTAACGTTTTGACTTTAGATGGACTTTCAGCACCATGGACAGCACAGGAGATGTGAGAAAAATGTACACTACACAAGAGCTTTTGGGATTTTTTTCAGCCAATCTGTGCTACTAAAAAACTGTCCAAATCATAAACTTACTTGACTGTTGCTGAAAAATGCAATAATCAGGTTTAATATAAACTGTATGTGGGTTGCTTCTAGGTTTTAATGTACAATGTAAAAATGATATCTACCGTATTGCAGTTTACCAGTCATTAGATATGGTGGCTGCAATTGTTTCCTTTCTTTCAGTTTATATGTTATTTATTTCAGTCTTATTTTATCTGATAATCCTGCAAGTACAGAAAATATCATTTGACCCTGCCATAAAACATGTGCCTCCGTAAACCTCCTGTGCACCGTACTGAAATCTCAAACAATGTTATAAGCCTTCACAGCTATCTTCTGTCAAATATGTAATGATAATAAGAAGAGGGAGAGATGTTTTGTAGTCCAAATCAGAAGAGCAGTCTAAGGTGACAATGCTGATCCTCCATAGATATAGTGAGTGAGCGTTGTCACTTTAGGACAGGAAGTGTGTTACTGGCAGGATCACCAGGTGACAATAATAAAAAAAAAGCCCTAAAAGGAAAAAAAATGCCACCCACTACATATACAGAGTGTTAAGTTTCAAAATATTTCATTAAATAAATATTCACATTATGCATCTGCACATATACCAATAATCTATCTCCAGTCTTATGGTTTTCATGCACTATTTCCCGTATTCATAAATTTATGTTCAGAACAGCATCATCTATAATGTTCCTTTAACAAGGGGTTAGTCATTAGGTGTTAATGAATGTAATTCTTTAAATGTATTCAAAGCCCAAACTTTTTTTAGTTTTGGATAGACTAGAAGAAGGATTAGAACTAGCGATGCACTGATACCGATACTAGTATCGGTATCGATGCCGAGTATTTGGGCGAGTACTCCTACTCGCCCAAATGCTCCGATGCCTAGCCCGATGCTTCTGGTATCAGGAAGCTGAGCAGTGCGTCATTACATGCGGCCCAGCTTCCTGATTGGCCAGGAAGCCGGCTTCATGCTCCTTCGTCACCTTATGACGAGGGAGCA
Source organism: Nanorana parkeri (assembly GCF_000935625.1). Taxonomy (NCBI): domain Eukaryota; kingdom Metazoa; phylum Chordata; class Amphibia; order Anura; family Dicroglossidae; genus Nanorana; species Nanorana parkeri. Next base: position 2,979,724 of record NW_017306288.1, on the reverse strand, counting down.
TGGGGACGGCTTCCCTCCTTATCGGGAAGCCGGGTGGCGAGTCTTTACACGCTGCCCTGCTTCCCGGCTAATAAGGAAGCCAGGTGGCGAGTCATTACATGCCGCCTGGCTTCCTGAATGGGACTTCCGGGACTTGGTATTTGGTATCGGCGAGTACAGAAAAAAATATTGGTACTCGTACTCGATACCGAAATACCGGTATGGGTGCATCCCTAACATCTGGTCTATGTGATGCAGGGTGTAACTCAACACAGAAGACTGAGGGCATCTTGTGGTTTTTGTCTAGGTGCTAACAAAAAGAGTTATACTCACCCAGTCCTCGGAGCCAGCTTATTCTTAGACCGGTCTCTGGAGCCTCTCTCCCCCTCCGCTGTAGCAGTCTAAAGATCCTTGAGTCATAACATTATATACACAGTGTATAGGACATGAGGATGCTGAGGGACATATCATCACTGCATTGGAGGAGGAGGCAGTCTTCACAGACTGGAGTAGCAACCAACAGCCTCAGCGGTTTGGGTGAGTATAACTAACTCAGTAAACAAGCACTTAACCCTTGAAGTGCCTGGGGAAGGGGGGGGGGGTAGCTCCACTGCAAGGGTTACATAGTTACATAGTTAGTCAGGTTGGAAAAACACACAAGTCCATCGAGTTCAACCTATAGAGATATGAAAAAAAGAAATGAAGAAAAGCTTAAGAACACTTTTGCCCGGAGTTCTGCTTCAACACTGGTGAAGGTCCATTTTGTTTTTTTTTAAATGTCGCCTGGAGTTGGGCTTTAAGAATGCTTTAGTTTTATAAATGCTTCCAGTAAGTTGTATGGCAATGTATTGATCAGCAAAGGCACAATATTCAAGGTTTATTTTTCCCGAAAATAAATCAAAATGATTTCCGTCCCTCCATGCAGCTATTGACCTTCTGAAGCATGAAGTGATCTTCAGTGTTGTGAGACTCGGGGCCACTATCATCATCTGTATCGGCTTTCTATTGATGTTGCTCCCAGAGGAATGGGACGAGATCACACTGAGATTCATCAACAGTCTGAAAGAAAAGAAAACCGAGGAGCATGCAGAGGACGTAGCGGATGCCGGAGTGCACATAAGGAGCAGAAGCAGAGCCAACGGCACAGTGTCTATACCACTGTCATAAAACCATCATCATTTGAATGCACGTGAATGTATATTCTGTGAATATAATTTATTTCGCTAATTGTAATGTAAAATCATAGTATTAATTAAAAGAAAAAAAGAATTCTAAGTAATACATAAAAAAATGTTTACATTTATACACCTAAGTGTAAATAAACACAATAAAGATTTTTTTTATGGAAATCTTCCATTAATGATTTTTTGGGTGAGATTTTTTATTTCTCCAAGCAGGATAATTATAAACAGTAAAGGGTGGTTGGCCAGAAAGGCCAGACACTGCCTATAGTAGTGTGGATCAATGGCTTTGAGTGCAGGGATTTTGGCACTGTTATATTTTAGCATTAGATTAAAGTGTTTTTTGGATAGGGAAGGGAAGCATGAAACCCATTTTTTTTACTGGCTCTGTCCCATTGGAGAGATTTCTCTTCGTTTCCTGTCCCAGATACATAGCAGGTAGTAAGAGTACAAATCTACAAGACAGCAAAAATTCCCCATATTGGGATGTATAGTATGTGTATTTTAATAGCCTTCCGATAGGATGCATGTATCCTAATAAGTGTATCTTTAAAGTGTATTTCCACTTTTGCAGCCAAAATTAAGAAAACCCCACCATATCTTTGTTATGTGTTCCCATTCACACAGCATATGGAAAAATACAATTTTTAAAAAAAATTACAATTAGGAAAAATGTATTTCCTTATAGATGTGGCCGTGTAGCAGGTCATTCCTTAATTGTAAATTTTAGTGACCACAAACTGTGTCTATTCCCATAGAAAGACTGCAGATAGAGTGAGCTTTCACTCATTGACATACAATGCTGATTTGGTAGGAAAGACAGTGTTCAAATCTTGTATACAAATGATAATGAGATCTGCCAGCACAGTACAGACATGCAATCCAAAGCAAAACACAGTACAGAGAACAACTTTTCTTTCAGAATTGAGCATGCTTTGTGCAAGCAAGCAGCATTTGATTGAATTGATTATTTGATTGATTAATTTGCGTTATGCTATATGAATAAGAAACTTGCAATTAATTAAAAAAAATAGCTGTTATTGCAATTTGGCTGCAAAATTGAAAATTCACTTTAAGTATTTGGGGATACTTTATTGTTGGACACTTTTTTGATTAAAGCCCAATGGAAGCCTCACACCTTTCCTTCATCTTTATAGTTCTATGCCCCAGTAAGTTATGGTTTGTGGCTGGTTTTGTTTGGAAATGCCTTAAAACACATTCTGCCTCCTGCATTGATACTTCAGAGGTCTATGCCAGCATAGCTGAGTAACAGCCGCACCCCTCATCATGGGTGTACTTACACCATTCTGTATTGCAGAGGAAGATAGGGGGAGTGTCTGACCAAGTCTGTTACTAGGTGATGATTACAGGGTCTACATGCTGCCTATTGGACTGTGCAGTTATTATCAGACATTCTGTACAGCTGCTGTAACAAAAAAGTAGAAGCAGGACTATGAATATAGAGGTTGTTGGTACAATGTATGTCTGGCTGCATATCTGTTTCTGAAGCACATCTGGGCTTTAATGACTGGTAGGGATACTTGTTTTCATTGCCGGAAACTAAGGTGCTAGGTGAAACATAATATATATGTACCTGAGTTATGCGCAGAATAAGTGAAAATCTTCAGCTCCCTAACAACATAAGAACAAACATAGTTATTCACAAAAGGGTGAAGAGTTTGGAGAAGGCAGGAAAAGGGAACAATCTAGGACAACATAGCTGAACTCGAAAGTGAGCTGAATTGGAGAATTTCTCCAAATCAGCTATTTTGTCCTAGATTGTTCTCTTCTCCTGCCCTCTCCAAACTCTTCACCCTTTTTGTGAATAACCCTGAAAGTAACTCCTACATTAATTAACTTTCCACTTAAAGTAGACCAAGTTTAAGATTTATTTTTTGATGTTAAGTGCATTCTCCTGACAATGCCCTCACCTGATTTTCCTCTCCATAAAGATTGTGCCATATTTGTTCAGGAATCATCTAGGGTCAGGATCTAAAAACTGGGCTGACCAGATCAGTGCGCCCAGAACTCTGGTTATGTCACTGCTCCCCAACAAGGGATGCTGTTATCTATAGACATGGAAAAAGCATTCGACTCGGTTTCCTGGGAATACCTGTTACAACTTCTTAAATCCTGGGGATTTGGGCCCAAATTTCTTAATTTAATAAGTGTTCTTTACTCCTCCCCATCAGCTCAGATTCACCTACAAGGCTATCTGTCAGACCATATCCAAATTCGAAGGGGTACTAGGCAGGGATGCCCCCTTTCACCATTATTATTCGCTATAGCAATTGAACCTCTGGCAATATTACTTCGCAATAGCTTAGATATTAAAGGGATAAAATGCTCCCTAGAGGAACATAAATGCGCCTTGTTCGCAGACGATATGTTGTTATTTGTAACTTCTCCACTGGTCTCATTACCCAACATTATGGCACTTCTGGAAGAATACGCACAGATATCAGGACTTCGAGTCAATGCCTCCGAGTCAGTAGCACTAAATATTATTCTTTCTGCTGAAATCTGGTCGGGCTTTAAAAATGTGTTCCCATTTAACTGGCGCACAGACTTTTTACAATATCTGGGAGTGAAACTCACCACCCTATACACCAAATTATATATGGTAAATTTTCCTCCACTATACAAATCTCTCAGGGAAGATATGATTAGATGGACCACATACAACATATCTTGGATAGGGCGAATCCACTCAATTAAAATGACTTTATTCCCTAAAATACTGTACCTATTTAGGACACTACCAATCCCGATTCAATGGACGGAACTTATTAAATTTCAGAAGTCCATCTCTAAATTTATATGGGGGGAAAAAAAACAAGAATTTCTTGAAACACCCTCTCCAAACCTAGAAACCAGGGGGGCTTAGGGGTACCAAAATCTGCTCTTATATTATAGGGCTTCACAAATCTCACAATTATCATCTATATACTTCAAGTCAATTGTTCCTGACTGGGTCAGGATGGAAGTTAGCTCGCATAAGGGCCCCTCTATTGAGGCACTTAAATGGATGAAATTCAAGCAGAGGCCAAAGACCTTGGCGCCAACCTTATTACATTCTTTAGCCTTATGGGATCAGATCCGAAATAAGGAGGGGATGGTCTCCCCACACTCCCCCCTCGCGCCTCTATTTGAAAATGCTAATTTTATCCCAGGATTACAGTCAAAAACATTTAAATGGCTGGATAGACAAAAGATTGTATAGGATTGGGGACTTCATTAAACTTCATAAACCAATCACATATTACTATTGTATAAACACTCTCAAGATGCCTCATTCTGAATATTTTAGATTTAGACAAATCAATCACTTTCTATCCACCCTACATATCCCTGAGGTTGGAGCTCCGCTGTTAACACAATATGAACGGTGGTGCCTAGGTGGGTTAGGTCAAAGGGGAGGAACGTCCCTGATCTACGATGCCCAACTAGGATCATTTACTGAAACGGCTTATATGGTGGCCTGGGAATTAGAAATAGGGACACCACTCTCCCTAGAAGAATGGCAACAGTGCTCTAAAAGATCAACTAAGGGACTGTTAAATATTTCTCTCTTAGAAGCCAATGACAAGGTCTTTTCTCGATGGTATCTTGTGCCAGCAAAATTAGCGAATATGGGCTCAGGCGTCAGTCCGTTATGCTTCAGGGGCTGTAAATGGCAAGGCACCATGCTCCATGTCTGGTGGCAGTGCCCAGGACTACGACCTTTTTGGAACAGGTTGTTTGCCCTGCTTTCTAGGATTCTCGGGACTTATATCCCCAGAGACCCACAGTATATTTTACTTAACAAATCAATCCCGGACATCTCTAGAACGCAGAGCAAACTTGTTTCCTTTTTTTTCCTGGCGGCTAAGACATCAATAGCTCGGTCCTGGAAAGCTGAAAAGGTCCCATTCTCTCTGGTGCTGTCTAAAGTGAACTGGATCATGATCCATGAGAAACTATTTAGCATTTTGCAGGATAACTATGCAGAATTTGAAGCAGTATGGGAGCCTTGGTTGAAATACCAAGAGATTTTAAACGCTTATAGCATTATTTCTGATGCCTTAGCTTAAGCATATCTGTTCTGCTGCTTGGAATCTAGGAAATTATAATCTCTTAGGTAACGCTTTTTATTTCTTTACATAATAAGATTTCTTTTTTTTTTCTTCTCTTTCCTTTTTTGTTTGTTTCTTCCGTTTTTGTACATTAAAAAGTTCTCCCATAAGTTTTTATATAGTGAAAGCTGCTGTACCCTTATTGAGAGGCCCCGCATTCTCAAAAGCTAGAAGTGACCGAATGGAAGGGTGAGCCTCTGGAGGAGAACGAGGGCAGGGGCAAAGCTGAATGTTAATAACACAACTGGTTTCCCCCTTTTTCTCTTCTGGTAATAGCTTTGATGGCCTATGGAAGGGTTGGGGGATGCAGGGAATTAATGTTGATTTGAGAAATACTGAATTTTCTGTTTTTGATACATATGTTAAAAGCCTGTATTAAAACATGTTATATCTTATGGAAACCAATAAAAACTTTGAAATTTAAAAACTGGGCTGGGATGGTGACTCAGAGATGACACCACTGTGTAAATCCTGGTAATTGTGCAGTTCTTGTCTTACTCCTAAAACATTGAATCCCTATGCCAAATTATAATCTCTATTCTATGGCATACCCAACTTTTTTCATCCCGATTTGCCATAACTGGGTGGTAAAAATAAGATTTTTGTACTTACCATCTGTTTCTTGGTTTCCATTGAGAGATGCAGAATTGTCAAATAGTCTATGATGTGGGTTATAGTGCCAACTACAGGAAGTTTGGACACTGGTAAAACAAAAAATGTTTAGCCAGTCCTTTATAACCTCCAACTGTCATTCCTCAGTTTTGTGAGCAAGAAGTACATAAAGGGTGGGACCTGTGTCCCTCAATGCACTCCAAGACAAAGATTTTAAAGATTGTAAGTTCAAAAATCTTATTTATTGTCCATTAAGGGACGCACTAAAGTCTATGACATGTGGGATGTCCAAAAGCAGTCCAAATGATGGGTGGGAAAAAAAACCACTGGGGAAACTAACAGATGTGAATTTACTAGAATCAATGCCTCATTGCAAGCTTTTGGATACTAATTTACCAAATATGGAAAGGACACTGTGAAGAAAAGACATTTAGGAGAATCCTGGTGTTCCAGATCAGGACTGAAATTGGTACTTGAACAAGCAGTGAGCATCTACCAACAATGTGGAGGACAACCAATCAGCCACCTTATGGGAAATACAGTTGGAGCAATACTAATCAAACAGGAAATTAAGCTAGATGCACAGATATGTTGGTAAACTAATAGAAAATTATTGGGGTGAAGGCCTAAGCCTGCTATACCAATCCCCCAATTTATGGGAAAGGAAAATAGGATAGACGTGATATGTCCAACATTATAAACCAGGGATGGCCAAACTGCGGCCCTCCAGCTGTGGTGGAACTACGAATCCCATGAGGCTTTGCAAGATTCTCACAGCCACAGACATGACCCTGGAAATAGATGCTTCATGGGATTTGTTGTTTCACCACAGCTGGGGGGCCGGAGTATCCCTGTTATAAACCAACAGTCAGAAGCTTACATAGAGTACCATTGACTAAGGACAAGGGAGGCACATAATATGAGGGATGTTACCAGAATAGAAGTACTGTATTTTGCGCTCCATAAGGCGCACCTGACCATAGGACGCAGGGATGGAAGGGTTCTGTGTAGTTAGTGACAGCTGAGACAGGTGGCGCTGTGATGACAGCGCCACGGTCTCAGTGAACATACAGATCAGACGAAGAACGGACGTTCTTCGTCTGCTCTACGGGCTCTATGGTGAGCTCCTATGCCGTGGTCACGGGTCCCACAGAGGAGCGGAGGACCCCAAAAACCACGGCTTGGGGCCCCGGACACGATCGCCGCCGCCGCTCGATTTGATACAAGTGATCTGATTAGATCACTTGTATTAAACGAGCAGCGGCTGCCACTGTACATTTTGCTCTGCTTGTCCACAGCAGGGCTAAATGTACAAAAGAAAAAATTGAGGATACAAGTCCTGTGTGACAGCGCTCTCCTGAGGGGTGGGGTTTTTTTTTAGAAAAGGGGGTCTGACTTTCTCAGAATTTTTGGTTGAGTGGGGGCTGTGTGGGGGAGGATGGTGTGGAGGTGGGGGTGGTGTGCATCGCACCTCGACCCAGCATCTGAAGTCCCTGCATCCAGTCCCGGAAGAGGCTGCCGGACGCTACCCCCAACAGGAATCCCGTCGTCGATGACTACACCTCCTAAAGAACCTCGCGGTGAGTTGATATATACACGACACACCGTTCTACTTGCCTCCATTTCATGTGCACCTCTTTTGTTTTTATTTTCTCCCTCCACCCCTGATATTGATCATCTTGCGGGAGGAAAAATATTAACAAAAATCGCTTCCCGGGCAGCAATTACCTGCAGGCCTTAGCCCATTTAACTCTCACTATACCTTCACCTGTCCAAATCTCCAAGGGCAGTTGCGCCTCAGACTCTGTTGTTTTTTTCTGTTTCACACCTAAATGTACAAAAGAACTACCCGCCAGGGCACCAAAACTGCATGTCTTCATAGGGATTCGCTCCATAAGACGCACAGACATTTGCCCGCCTTTTGGGGGGGAAAAAGTGCGTCTTATGGAGTGAAAAATATGGTAATTTCCAAAAGAGATCAGTATGGATGTGGGGACACTCTATAGGACTGCTTTCTATACACAACATTGAAACAAAGAAAGATTAAGAACAAAAGAAAGGTAGCAACCTACAGTTCTCAAAAAGGAGAGAGTGGGGTGATAACTAACATCTATAGAAGCGAGTAGGCAGGAGAGAAGTTAAATTGTAATGTCAAGAGGTGAACAAAAATAGCAGAAGGATGACAATGAATTCATGTTATTCATACCCAAAATTGTCGGAGAAATGTGATAGCTAAAATAAAGAACGACAGACTAAAGTCTAACCAGGTTTATTTCTACTTCTTATATATTTTTTTTAATTTTCTCCTTTATTTTCATTCTTTCAGCCTTTTGATTCCTGCCAGTAACAGCCTCTATTGCAACTTTTTGTGTTTTTATGTTTCTGTAACAACACTCCCTGAGCGGCTTTCTAAGCAAGATCATCATCATCACCCTTGTAAGGGGCACTCTAGCTTTGTACTACAAGCTGTTCTGCACATAAGCACATTCAGCGTTATAGTTTACAATGAGGCATGCCAAAAAGGCCCCAATACATGCTCACGATAAATCCCAGTGGCGCAAGGCATTAGATATCTTACAACCCCTATGACGCTGGGTTTTGAATGCCCTCTATATCCCATAGGTAAATTAACATAAACCAAGGTAGAGCATGGTGCTGTTAATTTCAAAATATAAAATGTGTGTTTCTGGTTATATTTATTTAAGGAAAACAGATGTTTTCATGCCTTGAGAACATATCAATTAATTAATTAATTATTTAGGCATCAGATAAAATATATAATATAATATTACAAAATATAATATATTGCAGTGTATCCGTCCTTTGCGGAGTTGCTCTTAGGCGGGCCCCGCCTCCTCCTTCACTGCGAACACCGGTCTCTTCTGCCGCAGCTGCTGGCTGTCACTGACACAGCTCTGCAGCGGCTGTTCCTCGTCACTCCTCTTCTCTTTCAAAATATAAATAAAAATGTGTAAATACATTTTAAAAAAAGTACAACCCCTTATCACAACACAAACACCAACACAGCGCAAAAACCATTTATAACATAAATCGCCTATTTACAGTTTAGCGTTCCTTTATTTTTTTTATAAACCCCCTTTCCTCAGCCTCTCATTGGTGTGGCAGTATTAAAGTCAAGTTTTAGCCCTCATTCATGCGCCATTCACACAAGGGCGGAAGCGTTTCATCGTGGTTTCCGCACGATTTTTGAAAGAACATTTTTGGCTGTTTTTAGTCAAGTTTAACAGCGCTGGAACGCAATTAAAAACGCTCAAAAATGGGTTGATCAGCGCATTTCTATTAAAATGGGGGCAGGGGGTTGCATTGTGGGAGGGGGGGGGGCCTTACAAAATTTTGCTATGGGGCCCTGGGATTTCTAGTTACGCCCCTGGTATCAGGACATAATAAAAATCATCTGGTCCTGTGCACGTCTTAAAATTAGGTAAATACAGCCTCAGATGAGCAAAATGCAAGATATCCAGTAACCAAAAAAGCAAACACACCGGAGAAAAATGCACACTATAAAAACAATGTAGTGCATACAGTGGTAATAAAAAGTGTTTAAACCACTCACTTACCCCTAAATAATACCCAATGGATATAGTAATATATACTCATCTCAACATTTAAAAGCACTCATAACCTCACTATATTATTACTGCTACTGATCATCCAGAAATATCCCAATCTAGTAAAAACTTCACTTTATCACTGGAGAAGACTTCTACTGGAACACATTAATGTGAAAACAGTTGCTGCAGAAACTAGCCCCAATTAAAAGACATCTGGTGCTTTCTGGTATTCCTCCATCACTGTCAGAGGACTGGAACCGGGAAGACAAAATGACACCATACATCACCTTCAAACTTATGCTTGTTCGCTGCCCGGAAGATGATGCCTCCTGTTCCATTCCTAACCCAGGCTGGTGCATAAGGGATGGAATGTGGTTTACAGGAGATGCTATTAAAGAAAGAGATATGGGATACATACACAGGATAGTACTGGCTGTAATTTTTTTTTTTTAATAACAAACCTAGAGAACAAACCTGCAAAACATCCCAAATGTTTGTAACTATCACATATTCCAAACAGCTTGGCATGTAAAAGGGACAATAATCATACATAAATGTATATGACATGACAAAACAACCAATACGAGGGTGAGTCAAATATTATTTGCACTCTGGCTGTAGAATTTATTTTAATCAACTTTCAGAAAAGACAAATACATCCATTTTCGACATGATCTATTTGCTTTTCAATACACTTTGTCCATCTGTCAACAAGCTTTCATATCCCCTCATTAACCTCCCTGGCGGTATTCCAGAGTGTACTCGGGGTTACTTTTCCATACCATAAGCGCTAACCCCGAGCTACACTCGGGAAAGAATTTACTTACCTTGTCCCTCGAGCCGCTCTGTGTTCTGCGGCCGATGCCGGCTTCCGTCTTCAGGGTTCCGTCGCTGGCGAGCGTACGTGTCGCAGGGGGGCGGAACCGGCAGGATATTTTAAAAAATAAATTAAAAAAACGGCAAAGACGAAAAACCATTCGAAAAAAAAATAGACCGAAAAATTACATTAAAAAAATTAAAAATCATACCGCCAGGGAGGTTAAAAATATTTCAGGCTGAGCTGTGGGCCACAAATGCACCGCTGTCTTCAGTTCTTCATCAGAGTTGAATCTTCATACACACTTCTCCATACTGTGCACAAAGTCTTCGATAAATGACAGCACCAGACACACCCTCAGACCACAAAAAAAAAAATCACTGCACGCTGTTCTTCTTTCATGCAAATCACAAGAGCGGCATTCAATTTTTCTCGCACCACAGTTACAAATGAACCGATATAACACGTTTACACCTGCACAGCAGTGACTGGGGAGACTGTGGCCTTGAACAGAAAGCGCTGATAAGACAGTGCGGCCAACAGAAGTTTTAATATAACTAGAGTGCGGATAATTTTTGACTCGCCCTCGTATATTATTTTGAAAATGCCCACATAGAGTTATTAATTATGGAGGGATTTGGCATTTTTCACCAAGATCTTGTAGTGATGATGGGAGGCGGGCAGGCATAATGTGCCTTGTGATCCCGTGGGGCCGATCGCATTGCGGCCGGAGGGCGTGGCTACGGTGCCATTCACTTCAATGGCCGACACGCCCCCTCCTGCCCCACAAAAAAAGTGAGCCGGCCCCAATGCGATGCAGTGCGTTCTGGCCAGAATCGGGCCGGAGCGCACTGCATCTGGTGTGAACTTAGCCTTAATTCTGTAAAGTCAACTGCACAATATTTTCAGATTGTGACAAAAAATATTACTTTTTTAAATCTTTTTTTGGAGTGAAATATTGCGTATACTTTTTTTGTGCAAGATATTCCTAATTGACATTATTAGTGTGGACTTCGAAAGGCAGATTACATTTTAACAAACCTTTAATTTTACTCCTAAATCTTATATTATCACTGGTTTCCACCAGTTTTGTAAATTCCATAAAGCGTTATTAACTTTTTAGTAGATATTTGCTATACCTCACCTGCTCCCAGAATGAAGCCTGATGCTGAGACTCAGGTGCACAGTAACAGGTAGCCTTTGCTTGCGGGCAGATATTAATACCAGAAACAAACAGAGCCAGCTGCGATCACACCTCATTTTACACGGGGGCATAGCAGGTACGCTTCTGCTCTGGTACCTTGGCCTCAGTCCCAGCCACGATGTTACATGCACTGAGGCTTTATAATCTATCCAAATTTCCTCACATAACTCATATACAGTACATACTCCATATGTTTCCACTGATCTTTGTATGCGCCTATGCGAAAGAAAATTGGATTGTGAGCTCCCTTGTACAAGCTATGTAAAATTATCTACTCATATAGAAACTATGTTTTATATTGAAAAGACAGGTCTGTCCAAAAATCTTCTCTCTGTTATAGGTCCGAGGATCTCACAGCTTATGGAGTTTAGGGGAGAAAAATCTGTTCTTACTTTCCCAGTTCTACCCACTTGTAACAGAAATCAAAATAAACCATGCTATTTCTCATGTTATCCCATCTAACAGAACCTGTGCATAGAGGTTGTTGTAAGCTTTTTATTGCCTCGCTCTCTCATGTCATAGCTCTATGGCAATTACAAGACAGCAGCTGTGAAAACTGTGTCAAAATCAATTTCAGCTTCATAAGTCAGATGCCCAAAGCTTCGGGGTATCCTGAGTGTCAGAATACAATAGCCGGTAGAATACACCGACATGTGTTCGCTCACCTCCCGATCTACTGAGCCGACCTGTGACAGTCTCATTGTCACAGGTCGGCTAGAACTATGAGGTGAGTGAAAAGCACTCACCTCATAGTTCTCCTTTAATGGTTTTCAGAATTTTAAAAGTCTTTTTCAACATTTTTTTAACTGAATCTTTCATTAAAATAATGCCTGGTGCCATAATGTAGGTTCTTGTTCAGGCACTTCCTATTATATGTGGACAGCGATCAGTCACTCTGTCCCAGTTGTTCTTCTTTGTTGTCACCCTATCACACAGACTTCTGATAGTGATGACTAGTAGCCCTTTTTCAACACATATTACACAGGCATGGTCCATTGTGTCACCATCAGGAAACCCACCCTGGCAAATGCCATGCAACCATCGCTAGAGTACATGTAGACAGGAAGTGCCTTCAATGAGGCTGCCTGTGATCAGCAGCGCCAAGATGCAGCATAGGACAAAATATGAAATAAAATCTTCTAAATTGAGAAAATGGAGCAGACCCTTCTGATTAACAAAGGGAACAAGCTCCTTAGTTAATTAGGAGTGATCTGTTCTATCATGTTCTATGCTGTGTCTCTGTGACTCCCTCTAGAGCAAGCAGAAATAGAAACTGGAGCTTTGACCTGGAAACAGGTCTGTCTACTTTGGTAATGTGACAAACACTGCTCGCTCCAATTACTATGTTGCAATAGAGCAGAAAGCTTTCCCAACTTGTGACTTAGCAAACAAAATATAATTCAGTTAGAATTTACATCTACTTTAAATGGACTTTGTACTGAGAAAACTGAAAACACAAAGCGCACAGCTCACCCCTATCATGCGTCTGTAATGGATCCCGGGGACGCCGCCGTTCCGACTCACGGAACCGAGTGGAAGCTCCGCCCCCGGGCCGACGACGTCATACGAGACCGCCTCCGGCCTCGTCATAAGCCTCAATCTCCCACCTGTCTGGGTTCCAGCAACCCTATGCGGACGCCAGACGAGTGCCGGTCTCACTGCAGCAACCTGTCACAGCTTCAACCCCTCGACAGCTGGACCCCAGCTGACAGGCTACCTCGGGATCTCTGCGCTAGCCTTACCAGAATTTCTCCCACGCAACCCTCCAGACTCCAAAACCGCAAGTATTTCCCTCTGGGTTGCTACTCATAGGGAATTCAATTGTCTGCTATAATTGCCTTGGACTGATTTATACTGTGGCATTGAAGATAAGGGAAGCCTGCCCTCTGCTGGCGGCTAAAGATATTGTCTGAACTACTAAAATTACACTGTTACTGTGGATCACTTAATTCATAACTACTTTGCTGAACTGTGATACTGTGTGTTAACATATGTGAAGTGAACATATAGAGTTACACAAACAACAGGTTCTGGGGATACACCAGACTGGGAGTACCAAGTACTGGGGTTGTGTGAATTGAACATAGCTGCCACAGAAGTGCATTCCAGTGTGAAGTAACATTAGTGAAGCCAATCACTCCCGCCGTTGGCCTAGAGACCACCCCCCTATTCTGCTACATACCTTAATAGAAACTGTTGTAGGAGTAGTAAGCTTAGTTAGGTTGGAAGATAGAACGATGATGCACTGAGCTTGCTTGGCAATATTAATCCTTGCCATCACGTACTCCTGCGCTAGAGCACGTGACGGTTAACGTGTCTCCGCAGCTGAGCTCCATCTTCCTATTCAAACAGATTATTACAGCGTCCCTGCAATCCACACTCGGCACACAGAATACTCTCTTCTGGAGTAATAGACTCAAAAACTGTAGAGCCAGCACACGATGATCTTCCAAAGAAATTCAAACTTTATTCCACATGCATCTATACAAAAGAACAACTGCTGACGCGTTTCTGCCTTACTCGACCTCAGTCATAGCTTATTCTGAGAATGTACAGATATTACTATTCCTGAACTAGCCTTCTGAAAACACTAGTTGTCTTGCAACAGGTCCCTCTGGATCATACAATGAGGATTAGGGGCAGTTTAACAACCGTGTTTATGTTTTTTTCCACATTCTTCCTGGACAGGAAGGTCATGTACATCACATAACTATATGCACATGCCTGCAGCAACCTCCCAAATCCTCAGTGACAGGTAAAGTTCCTACTCTTCTTGGTGGTGATGGAGCTTGCAGCTCTCTGCCCATCATTGTGAAGGGCAGCCTCACTGTCCAGTAGCAATGTGTGGGGGACAGTGGGGGGTTAAGTTATGACACTATCATGAATTGCTGAAGATTTGTCTGTCAGAACAGCCCGGCATTCAGCAGGGTTTGGAAGGCTGATACAAGAATTCATCATTTATAATGGATGTCACCACATTCTGGCATTTCTTCCATTTTCTCTAGCTATTGTATGTCTGGTTTCCAATACACCTTTGTTGTAAGTGTATGACTGCTGACAAGGCCAACATACTGTACATACCAAGTAGTCCTCAGCTATTGTAAGACCTGCAGTCGCTGCAGATTGATACCCAACAACTGCCTGCGGGCCCCGAAAGGACACAGTTATGTCACGCTTAATACTATACACTAGCAGAGAACAATTCTAATAATACATTTTACACTGATCGGTAATTTGTTTTTCCACTGCATCCAGCAAGCCCAGAGGCTCGTGTAAGCTGTATCAGCCACTATTTGCTCAGTCCAATCCTTTTGATTGGAGAAGGTTACTGCCTAAAGGATGAAATCCCAGCTGGTTTTCAGTTTTCACATTAAATGCCTTTGGTCCTCCTCTATGTCGCTGCCAGCCTTTATGATTAAATATATATACTACAAGCTTGTTTAAATGCTACGGGCTTTCTAAAAATACGGAGCTTTCACTTGAGAAAGCTCTTAATTGTAATTGTGTCAAGGTGGTTTAAACAAATATTGAAGACAACCTCACAAGCCTTTTACATTACAATAATCCTGATCTGGCAATATACAGTACAGTTAGAAAGGAAAAGTTTCCTAATGGCTTCTCTTATGTAAGCTAAGCATGTTTTCCTATAAAACACTGGGCATGAGGACATCTGCACATTGACACTTCTCTGCTGTTTTTCATGCACCCCACCAATGACCCCATGCTAATTCTTATGTACCTCAGCTGGGCCGCCCTTTTCCACCACTGTTTCTTATTCACCTCTCCTGAAATCCCCACTATTCATCTTACTTCTGGTTAAAGTGCTGCACACACACATTCTATCCCTCTTCCCTTTGTGAACTGTGAATGAATGACTAGTTTACATGGATATTTTCCAGCATGTCAATGAGGAAGTACCATAGATGGTCAGAAGGGTTCTTCAACTCCCCCTAGTACAGCTGTAAATGGGTCCTTGCTCAGTGGGTGTCATATTCCAATTTTTATGGCTATATCAAAGTCTAACGCCAGTTCACCTGTCCCTACTATAGACCCCTGACACTTCTGCTGCTGGCTTCTAGTTCCTAGCTGCTACAGGTCATTGGTCCACATCTCTCACACGTACTCTCCTCTCTCTATTCATTATGAACTCTCTAGCATGCAATTTCCTTTTTTTTCTTTTCTGGTTAAAGAAATACCTTGCAAAGCTCAAGTTCACCTGCTGGTGAACTTGAATGCCTTTGTTACCTAGCTTTATCCTCCTCATCACTCCATTATTTAGTATTCTGGCAAGTCTTTATCTTTTGTCACCTTTGCATTCTTGTTTTGCTTATCAGGCAGCATCAGCTTTCATATAAAACCCATGGGGGCAAATGACAAACACATTGCTAGCCCCTTTATTACCTGCCTGTAAACATCTGATTGGCCAGGATAAATCTCCTCCCAAGCATATCCACCCATTAGTAACAGATCACAGAATGTCTTTATATATGTGTAGGGGATATAAAGTAAAGCTTAAACACAGAGTATACATATAACATAATGTGATACAGTAATACAAAAATTTAAAAAGACCCCTAGATCAGAGGGAACTTTATCTAAAGTAGCAGTATTTAAAAATCTGAAGTGGAACTTTAGGTGTTTTTTTGCTCTCTTTTGTACCTGTTAAAAAAAGCAGCTTTTGCTACAATACTCGACTTCTTTTCAGAGCTGCCCCTACAGTATTTCTTCTTTACCACTAGATGCCGCCAGCCTTCCAGGTTGAATGACAGCCAGTGGCATTCAATGTACCTTCTTTCAGCCCCAGCTGTTATTGACCTGCTCTCTTGGGCGGCATCATCATGCAGCCTTTGCTCACAGCAGTATTGTGTATCCAGAGCATGGCACATACCCTGGGTATCACTTGAAAAGGGGGCACCACTCCATGAGTCAGCAAACTTTTTGCATCATCTTGCAGCCTGTGCTCACAGCAGTGGCATATCCAGGGCATGACACATATGGCACATGCCTTAGGTTTCACTTGCACTGCTTCTGTAATTATTTAACCCCTGCTGGCTGCCACTGCCTGTTAGTTGCTAGGACACCAGGTGGTCCTAGCAACTAACTTGCAGCAGCAGATGTATTTTATGTCGATAAGCCTCTGGCTCACAGTACTCCTGGAATGAGCATTGTTTACGATTCTTTATATGAGCTTTGCTTAGTTCAGGAGGAATGATCCCCCCTGCCACCAACAAGAAAGAAGAAGAAGAACCTGTGATGTCCTCAGACCAACCTAAACACTTTAGGAAAAAAGGAGGGTGAAGGGGATGAACTTCTGCTTACATAATCAGTAGACCTTTATGGTGTTTTTGTTAGTTATAATGGACCTTCACACAACAAAACAGCTCTGCACCCTTCTACCCCTCCCCAACAGAATAACATCACATGTATTTTTTGGGTGGGCGGTACCTTTTTCTGCAGGTACTTGCTCCCACTTCTTCATTCCTCAGCTAGGGAAGGATCCCGTAGCACTCAGCTCTCCCCCACCCCACCTGCAACCTCATGGGATACACACGTCACACACCGTAGGAGGCTTTTCCCCCTGCAGTCTGTGTCTTGTGCAAGTAGGCAGCGGGCTGTGAATGCAAAATGGCACTTGCCCTTTCTTGTAGAGTGTAAGCTCTCACAAGCAGGGTCCTCTAATCAGAAGCATCAGAAGGATCAGCAGCACTGCAAAGAATTGGGTGCAAGCAAGGCAGCGCTGAACTTCAGGGCTTGTTATGTATGTGTCTTTTAAAAGTAAGCAGCTACAGTACTTGTATCTGCTGACTTTTAGTTTCCCCATAGCCAGTCAAAGTTTCTTTTTAGGGAGCAATAAAACATAAGCTATCATAACATTCACAGCATACAGCTATACTGCTCATAGCTATCACATTTTTAAAGTTTTCATGACAGATTTGGACAAAAAAAAACCTTTAACAGATGTTTCATTTCGGCTGCATGGAACAGCAGAGGAACCACTGACCTTGCATTATAAGGTTAAGGTAATCACAATGACGTTGGGTAAAGCGGTTTACCATCCTGAAGTGTGGCAATCAATAGAGGAAGAGAAAAAAACATCACAGGTCAGATGACTCTTAAAACTCTTATTGTATGAAGTCTTCATATCAGAAATTCTAAACCCATTCACAATAACCTTAGAGCACATTGTAATAGGAATATTCTGTATGTGAGGAGAAACTAGAGCAAATATGACAATGTCAAGTCTAATGCTCATAATGACATTCATAATATTTATAATGACAATGTCTAACATTCGCAAATACACATATACAGTGGGGCAAAAAAAGTATTGTCAGCCACCAATTGTGCAAGTTCTCCCACTTACAAAGATGAGAGAGGCCTGTAATTGGCATCATAGGTAGACCTCAACTATGAGAGACAAAATGAGAAAACAAATCCAGACAAATCACATTGGCTGATTTGGAACAAATTTATTTGCAAATTATGGTGGAAAATAAGTATTTGGTCACCTACAAACAAGCAAGAGTTCTGGCTCTCACAGACCTGTACCTTCTTCTTTAAGAGGCTCCTCTGTCCTGCCCCTTTTCTCATTTTGTCTCTCATAGTTGAGGTCTACCGATAATGCCAATTACAGGCCTCTCTCATCTTTTTAAGTGGGAGAACTTGCACAATTGGTGGCTGACTAAATACTTTTTTGCCCCACTGTATAGAGATAAACAGTACGATCATCATGATCAGGATTTCAATGCAAAAGTTCAAATAGGGTATATGGGAAAAGCAAGGTGGTCAGCTCATTTGCCTGGCCAATACCACAGAAATATTCCCTGGCTGGATGCACTGGCCATCTGGATATCGCAGGTTGCCAAGAGCTGGTTGGGATGCCACCCAGAGTGTCCCAAGTTGCTAAGAGCAGGGAGATGTGTATGGCCTGTACACATCTGCAGGCCAGGTTCTTAGCGATCTGGGACCTACTAGCTGGAAAGGGGGCAGCAGACACATTGCAAACATTGTGCAGCAGAGCAGCCATGTCGCTCTGCCTGCCACCCCCCCTCCTCAGGAGATGCTGATTCAACCCGAGGCAACATTAAAGGGATGGCCCTGTAGGTGTGGTCCACAGTTGTAACTATCAGGAAACCAGCGCTCAGAAATGTCATGCTGTCATCTCTGGTGGGCCTGCATGTAGAGAGGAAGTGGCAGCATACAAGCTTTGGGAGATCAGCAACATTAGGGCTACATTCAAACTTGAGTGTCGGCTTCTTTGGTTGTCTTTTGTGCATTTTTTGAACATTTGTGTGTGCTTTTTTAGTCTTGAGCATTTTTGTTTTAGCCAATGGCAAGCTAGTTACTAGTAATGAGCTCAGGTTCAGACTAAAGTCGGTTTTATTGAAAGTGGAGTTTTTCTTTAACTAAACAACATTACGTATAGGAAGAGTCCAGTTCCCAGTAGTTTAAAGCAGTAAGTCACTGATCCCAGCAGATGAGTCTTTGACCATGTGTATCAGAGAAAGTCTACTGAATGCTGTTGTTAACACGCACTGTTGTGTCTACTACCCCCACCCAGGCTGTTAAATGAAGTTTCATATTCACCCTGTTGTTCCACCTTCACTCTTGCATTATGTAAATGTTTAACTCTAGAGCAGACCAGGAATTCTAGCAGGACATTTACGGAGTGAGGAGTCCTAAAACCTCTGAGCTTAGAAACAGACTGTACTTCCAAGCACAACAATTCTTTCAGGACATCGCTGTATTTTATTTGCAGATGAACATTTTATATTGTGATTGGCTATTCCTTCCATGGGGCTGAACAATTCTAAGCCGAACCACAAGGTGAGGAAGGTGGTTCCTCTTAACAGTAAAGATGTATTTGTGTCACCGACAACATCGTCAGGATTTAATGGATGGAACGGCTATTCTGACTTTGGGAAAATGGATCACAGGAGCCCAATACATGAACGGCAGCTTCCACCTCTCAGGGAGACATTGTATGGGAGAGGTCCAATAGGTAAAAGTTGTGAGTGAATGTTGCATGTATTGGAGTCATAGCAGAGGCACAGTGGGGAAAAGTTAATAAAAAAAAGTGGAGTAAAAACAGAAGACAAAAGTTGTTGTCCAGGTTGCACCTTATGGGATGGTGCAACAGTCAACAGATCCATATTGCTCCAAATTTCTAACTGAAGAAAAAAAAATGTAATGAATGAAAATCTATGTGTGCATACATTTTGATCGGATCCCTTTGTCCTTTAACCTGCATTAGAAAAATTACAAAATCTGTGCCCAACAAAAGGAGTTTCCTCTCCTTTTTTTTCTTACAGCTGAACTCCAGGTATACATTTTTAGACATATTTACACTGGTCCAGCTTGACCTACTGTGAAAATGCATATGCCACACCTGAATGGCCTATATGGCTCCTGTAAAGCACTGTAGTAGCCGGAGCTTCCCCTCTGCTCTGAACACACAGCGGGTTGCTTGCTTGGCACAGTGGCAATTCAGAGAATGCCTAGTATTTGCATCAATTAATACAAGGTGTTTTTTGATTGGACAAGGAACAGTGATTTCACAACCTACCCCTCGTCCAATCAGAACACCAGCAGTCTGTTTTTCTGAGTCCCCCTACAACAGTTTTATTACCTGCTGATCCTGCCAGATCATACACTTTTGCCCTTAAAACAAACCTGTGCTTTGCTCATCCAAGGGACTTCAGGAACTTGTAGCTTACACCAGACATTACTTTCACTCTTGGCTACTGAATGGCATGGCAGTGCTGCAAAAGGACTGTAAGGACAGGTTCACTTTAAAGAAACTTGACCTGTCCCAATCATGCAACTAGTGGAGTCAGAAGAAAATCTGAACTCCTGATCTGCATACTTGCTGTATGCAGCAATTTGTAAGGTAACAAAGCAATTGATCCTCCAATAGGACAGCACTACATACAGTGATTGCCATAATCTTGCAGGTGCTGCTCCAATGGCTTTGCCACAGTGCACCGAACACAGAGTCTCTTGCTCCGCACCGCCACCATTATGAGAACCTCTTTTATTCTATCAAAGAATACAAGGCATTCTATGATTGGATAAGGTGAAGAGGAGGGACAAATGACATAAGGATCTTCTCCTCATCCAATCAGAAAACGCCTTGTATTCACTGAAAAAAATGGGCAATTCTCTGAATGGCAGAGTGGCCAAGTGAGCAACTCCCTGTTCAGTGTAGAGAGGGGAGCCGTTGAAGCCACAGCCAGAAGATCACGGCTATCACTGTATGTATGGTGGAGTACTACTGTGATTTTCAGAATCTCCAGCTATCAGATATGGATACATCAAGCCAAGCTGGACCATGGTAAATTTCCATAAAAGATCATTCTTGGAGTTCCTCTTTAAAGTATTAGTTCACCTAATCTAGTTTTGTTTAACATTTCCATGCGGAATTAGGCAGTGAATCATAGGAACCCCAGCACTGAGATCTCAATATATAGATTCCCAGATATTCCCACACTGACATCACCATTGTGTGTTTCTGTAGCAATTTATGCGTCACAGCACATATATTGCATGTCCATAATCTGCTAAATCCCTTTTTATAGCAACGTTTTATTTAACAAAGACCATTAAAATAAAAAAAATATCTGCATTCCCTTACTCGCGTATTTCTCAGTTGCTCAGGGCTTCTGCTGTCATTAAATCATTAACAGGGGTTAATCACAACACTTAACTATTCAACATGAAGTGAATTCCACACAGGGCAATGAAGAAACCCACTATGAATACAAAAATGCTGTTAATGTTTAATGTAAAGCAGTTAATAATTTCTGCCTGATTCGATCACTGCTTCTATGGAAGGGCAGTCATGTATCTGGTGAAGACCAATATCATGGCAGCAGCCTCTCATACAAATCCAGTTCAAGCACCAATGGGTAGTGCCAGGGCAGCGTAGTGACACAAGTGGCTGTTGAATGTAATCAGGGCTACTGGAGAGTGTGGGTCCAGATGAGAACAAAAACACAATAGGTTTAACACAAGTAGTGCAGAATTGTGATGGCATCAACACAGAGGATATGAGATATTAAAGTATCCCAAACATAGATTTTTAATTGCAATCATCAGAAAACTCCTACCAATGATAAAAAGTATACTCCGTGAGACATGAGCAGTACTGTATATTTTTCATAACGTATGAGTTATAATAATCCACTGGCTGGATTGACGCCATACATCTACCTACTACCATCCATCTAATACAATTTATCAGTTAGGTTATATAAATATTGTACACTGTTTCCTATATGTTACATATGTAAATGGTGAAATGATAAGATGGGGGCATACTTTCGTTCCGCAATTCAGAGAACTTTGTCCATTTCTTCAGACAGTATAGAAGTGATATCTATGATAACATAAACAATAATAGATCAATTGATAATCCATGTAATCTTTAGGAAACTGTGCGTATTTATATAATCTAATTGATAAATTGTATATGATGGGCGGACTAGATGTAATGAAATATACACTGAGTGGCCAGATTATTATGACCACCCCATCAGTACTTTGTTGGGCCACGAGCTGACTCCACGAGATTACTTCGTTGGGCCGCCTCGTGACTCCACGAGATGATGAAAGGTGATGCGAGGAATCTGACACTGCACTGTTGCCCTTCTGTTGTCTTGTACCAGTCTTGCCACTCTCTGTTCTGCCCTAACATTGACTAGTCGCTGAGGGCCACAATTCGCACGTTCAGACCCAGATTTTCGGCTGACAGTCCAGTCTTTAAACACTTTAACAACTGATGCTCTTGAACATTTAACGAATTCTGCTGTTTTGCTGATACTCGCTCCATGGCTCCGAGCGCCAACAATCATCACGCGTTCAAAGGCTGTTAAATCGCGTTGTTTACCCATATCTTCAGAAAAAACTGTACTACTGTAGTGGTAAACAACCTGCTTCCCTATTTATAATGGTCTGGCCCTCTAGCAACTTCAGCATGAAATTATAGCTAATTATAGCTAATTTACCTAAAAAACGTCAGGTGCTCATAATAATCTGGCCACTCAGTGTATACTATTCATGTTTAAATAAGCATAATGTGTAATTTGTATTAATTTTATGATTGTAAATAAATTTCTGTTTTAGATAGTTTAACATCTCATATCCTTTATGCTGACACCTTCAAAATACCGCTTTACTTGTGATGATCTTATATGCTAAATTAGGGAAGGAGGTCTCATAATTTACCAAATCAGCGCCAAAGTATACTATTTATTAAAAAAACACAATAGTTGTGGTACAGTTAAATGGATCGTGGACCAGCTAGTAAGCAGAAAATCACCCAGCAGGTACATAATCAAGTAACAGACGCACAGCAGAGTATTAGATCTGAGACTGGTGTATGGTCACAGGGCAAGCTCAGGTTAGCAACAGTCAAGCAGCGACAGAGACAAATTTGAAGATAAAGGGTTGGTGAAGCAAAGTTTCAATGTAAATTCCGAGAAGGTCAGGAAAATTAAGATGGATCGGTAATCACAGTGTCTGGTCAGGTCAACAGCAAAGATGCAGTTGAAAACTGCTCACTGATCGGTAAGACAGGGTTTTAAGCAGACCAATTGGTGTTGATGTCAGGCAAACGCACATACTGTGAAACATGAATGAGTGCACCCTTGCTTGTTGAGGCGCAGACAACAGTGACCCCAAGTGAAGGGCTGTGCGTAGGTGACCATGTCAGTTAGGCGTGCCCTTTCTAACAAAACCTTTCTGACAGTAATCCAATAAATATTAATGTGCAAAGGTTCATCTTACCAGTAAGCATAGCCATTGATGGCTCTGTAATTACAAGAGACCCTGACAAATTTTGAGCTTTTCTGCAATTAGCGGACCACTGCCATTCATGCATTGTAGCTGGTGTTGGACGAGGGTCATGGGTGGGCTCACCCAGTAGTCTTGTACAAGAGTGGGAAGATACCGTATCTCTCCAGATTTCCTTCTCAGAAAGATATCTTCCCATTTATGGCCAGCCTTAGATGCAATAAAAAAGGGTTTTAAGTTTGGGTATGCATCACCACTAGTAGTCAGCATGATGACCCATCATGCCATTGATCGATGTGTATATGAGACATATAGAACATCTGTAGCTGAGATGCATGCAGAGCTCCCAATACATTTAGTATTATTGGTGCTACTTTACTCAACAATTTGTGTTCATGGCTTTGGCATCAAGACAAGGGTATAGTAGTTCCACTGTTCATTAATTTAAAAAAATGGTAAATTGATTACAATGGTCCTTGTTCATTTTTCGGTGAGAGGGTGACCCTCATTTTCTTTGTTAAGCAAGCAAGGCACTATTTACTATAATGGCACGTTTAGGCTAATGCCTGGGGTACCATCCAGGTTTGAAATTTACAAGCTTTGATTACTGTTTCCTTTGTTCATCCCCTTCATCTGTCCATCTCTAGATATTTGTGTTTAAATTCAGTAAGAGGAATGTAGAGAAATCTCTTCACATATGGGCGTATTTCTAAAGCAGTAAATCTGACATTCAGAAAACATTCACTGCAACTAAACCTTCCAAGTGCATATATTTTGACCATGATTGATTCACCACCAGAAAATGTTTGGTGAAAGTCAAATTCACTGCTTTAAAAACAGACCCATGTCTGAGATATAGAAGCAGATGATACAACTCACCATTGCCTTCCAGAAACCAAAAAAATCAACTTTGGGTAAAATGTTATATTATATGATCGCAAATGGGTCCAGTAGTCAGATATGTTAAACGCTATGATTATGATTAATCTCTATTATTTTACAATCATAATGGACTGAACATATTGTTTTCTCTCTTTGGTTAAAGTACCCGGGCCAATTTCTTTTGACGTTCCACTGGAAAATGGTGACACAACTAGTATAATTAAGAAGCATCCTCCTCGGCGTCTCCAAGTAAGATACATTTACCAGGCCTTGCCTGTGCTTTATGGTAACATCATGGCTTTTGTCTTCTGCCTGTACTTTCTACTATCTGAGATCTTTGCTTATGTGATGTGTAACTGATAGTCAGAACAAGCATTTGATCTAAACTGGAGGATATTTAGTTGGCAAAAGCACCATTCATCAAACACGATTGCCATTTTTAATTTTTTTTCACCTTTTTCATATAAATTATTCCATCTCAGTAATGCTGATCTTTTTCAGCCACTTCCTGTTTACTTGCGCTCTCTCCAGCGTCAGCTGCACATCATTGCTTTGGACCAGCTTCCTAATAGTGACAACTGTGGACTATGCCTACACAGTGAGTGTCTGCCGGCCCCCTTGGAGTCTTTAACAGGGGCATGTGTGACAGGCAGGGCCAGTGCTAGACATTTTGTGCCCTAGGCAAGACCATCTACTTGCACCCATCCAGCCGCCCCTACACACACATGGCCCCATTTTCCTCTTGGCAAGCTTCAATGGGCGATAGATGGATATAAGCAGCCAGGACAATAGCCAGACTGCTATTGGCTATTTTAATTTGAAATATCCAATAGCAGACTGGCTATTGAAACACCAGCAACTGAGGAGAGGAGCGGACCTGAGAGAGAAAGTTGTCTCTCAGTTCCGCTCCTCTGCTCAGTGGGCGGAGGTAATAGCCAGCCTGCTATTGGCTTTTGCAATTTGAAATAGAGGAGGGGGGCACTGTGGGTGGGTAAATGGTCGAGTCTGCGCCCTAGGCAGCAGTGTGCCCTAGATGGCTGCCTTGTTTGTTTAGTGGCAACACCGGCCCTGGTGACAGGATGAAAATGCAGGAGAACTATTGGGGGACAGTTGTCACCCTTACAGGAAGTGCCTGAACAGAACCTATATTTTAATGAAAGCTGCAGATTTAAATGGTGGAAAACAACTTTTAAATTATATTCATTTGTTAAAATGTATAGTACATTTTACAGACTGGGTTAGATCTATTTTAACAGTGAAACTTTGGTCTATATAGAAATCTAAATTACTCAGCGGCTCAGTGATGTGCATTTCAGTTATATGTTAATTGTCTATATATAAGTCCTTCCAGAAATATAAAAGAGGCACATAAAATGTTTCATTAACTCATTTACAACTATATCCCAGGACAGGCAATTTTACAGACCATTGAGAAACATGCAGCTACCTGGTAATGAAGGCTGTGGCGGTAAATAACCGGACTCGATTAAATGTCGCATTTGGTTTAGCACTAGGATCTTTGTGTAAGCGCTCACTAAACTCAATAAGTTCAGAGTACAACTCACACTGAATAAAGATACGATCTGTCAGTGAGTCGACCAAACGGCTCCTGAGATTCAAACTGGCAATCTAGTATTTGGCTGTAGGCAAACCCATTTCGATTCCACAGGGTGCGAAATGTGTCAAAGCAGAATTGTAGTATGGCTGAGGGTAGGCTAGGCATCTCTTTCTATAATGTGCAAATAAAGACAGCATACCTGCACATTATGGCAGACTTAACGCTAGGTTTGCTTTTCTCCAGGGCTGACAGCTCTGCAATTCCCATTGCTGCCTGGTCCCCTGATGCTGCCATCTTCTCCTCCTCTTCTTCTGGATCCATTATTTTTTCTGGACATTGGGCAGTCACCAATGAGTGGGCAGCCACAACTGATTCAGCCATTGGGCAGCCCCAAATGTTGTAACTCTTGCACATGCATTCAACTCCATTCTTGTGATCTTACAGATGAGAGGAATGTACACTGAACATGCACTGCAGGCAGTGCACACCAATAAAAACTTTTGCTAGGAGCAAGGGGAAAGAGTTTTTTGGGAAAGATACTGGCAAAGTTTTTTTTCTGTTAATAAGATCTATCTCCTAGAATGTATTTGTAGAGTTTAGTTCCACTGTAATATGTAAGGGTAGTATACCAGCAATTCAAATGTACAGGCTGCACAGGGGCTGCTGCAGTAAAGACCCAGTCAGATGCTATTGGCAGGGAGTAGGGTAAGTTAGAAGCTTATTGTATTTATACACAAGATTAAGTCACACTGAAAGAATGAGGTGCAGTTGACTGGGTACCTCAACTTGAATAGGTAGAACTAGCTTTATTAGCACCAAAAGCTGACAATGATCTCACAAAATGCATTGGTTGGCACCTGTCTGTTGTAGGGACCCTGCCATATGCTGGGGTGCCCCTAGTATAAATGTAGTGTTTGCTGCTAGACTGTACCCAGCCTGAGCTCTGCTTGTTATCTGGGTTTGTTCCTAGGCCCAAGGACATGTTTGTTTCCGCCTACTCCTGCGGAGTGTTATTCAGTAGACCTAATGAAAAGATAAAATGCTTTAGTTACACATATTTATTTTGCCCTGACCAATCACAAGTTTATGTCAGTAATGTGGCTGGGGAAGGTATTACATTTTTGGGGAGACCTTCTTGAAGGGTCCTTCCATCCGTCATGCTTCTCAGGCCTGCTGCTTGGGGAAGGAAGCTGAAGAAGAGTTTTGCTTGATCAATATCCCATCTGGGCTTAAAGGTCCACAACTACAAATTGCCCATCTGGGCTTAAAGATCCACAACTGGCCTATGAGGGGGGCTGAAGAAATGTAAAGGCAGTTGTCCATCTGGCCTACCATATTTGCATAAACATAGGTTTAAGACACTGCAAAATACAATGGAGAGGAGGGATTGTTTGCTGCCGTTTTTCGGGTATTGTAACGGCCGCCGCCGTCACCTGCGGGCTGGGGAGGAGGAAGCGGCAGCCAGCCGCTCCTTCGCTGGGCCGATTGCGTTCCAGGGTGGAGCCCACGCTCCTCACTTCCGGGTTTCGGGACCTCGTGCGTTCCACCGTGGAACGCGGAAGTGCGCCGAGAGGTCGCTCGGCTCCTCCTGTCAAACGGAGGCCTATTTAAACGGCCAGTTGAGACAGCATGGCGTTCCTGAATTGAGCAGAAACGCCTGCTGTCTTCTGGGACCCTCCACTTGCCTCCAGATTGTGCCCTCCAACATTCACCGGATCCGGAAACCACCGAGGATCCCCTGCTTCTCCCATTGAGGCAGTTTCCACGAATCGCAAGTACTCTGAGTGCAGTTGCACCCTCTTGTCATCGGGACTGTTAAAGTATCGCCTGCATAGGCTTAAGCTGCTAGGGGGGGTTTATACTCGCTTCAGTTGTGCATATCTGTGGACTCCTGCATTCACATTGGCCATTTATCAATTACCACCACTCCTCAACCCTAGTTTGCGTAGTTGAACCTTTTCCGTTACCTTATTATTTAACCTGAGGCTGTGATGCGAGGAACCCTAACTCTCTGTTAAAGCTGAGAGAGTGAAACCTGGGTTCCATACCTGAGAAGCCTCCGCAGCTGCGATCCACACTACTTCAGTCCATACAGGCGTTACAGGTATTCTCTACCTCCAACCCTCTCTCACCTGGACCACAGAGCCAATAAAATAGCAAAAAAAAAAGAAAGACAGACAGAGTGGAAGTCTGTCTGTCAACGTTTGTGGGTCCATGCGTGTTTGGTTACAGCTAAAGGGCAAATTACCAGTATAAAGGCTAGAAGGACCTGACAAATCCAAAAAGCTCCTTCAGGAGTCATTGCTACACTATTTTTGCACTTTATATGTTATTTGTTGTGTACGTATGCTTACAATAATTTAGAGATTTGCTTAAACTAAGCCAAAACTTTACATTTAGTTTTGAATAGAATGGATTAGGGTTCTGTCAGGTTTTTATTTCCACTTATGCCTCTCTTGGAGAGATTTCAGGATAGGAAGTGATGGTAATTCTCTCCAAAGGGAGAGACACACAGACAAAAACATATGTTAGTAAAGTTGTGAAGGGTGGGTTAGAACTTCCTGCCCTAGTGATAACTCCAATAGGTTTTGAGACAAAAACTACCTCAACTTCTTTTGGCTGTGAGTTAGACTTCAAAATGTTATGTAAGGCATGATTTCCCATTTTCCCTGAGGTGACACAAGCTTTTAAACACAATTTCCTTAAAGTGTAATCAATGTCATTATTTACACACTAACTGTTGAAAATTAGTCTTGCTTTAGTTAATTATAATTTTTGTCATCCTATATTATTGGTCTGCAGAAACTTGAAACAGCACCACTGCCTTCTATATTATCTGCAGAGACTATTATCAGTAAACAAGAAGCTGCAGCAGCACGGAAAGGAAAGGTAGGTATTCAGGTAGGCTGCTGTCCTGGAACTTAAGCTAACCAATACTGCTGTGCTGGCTCTTTTGCTAACTGCTATGCTAGCCCTGTGGCTAACCAATACTGTTATGCTAGTTTTTCAGCTAACTCATATTGCTAAGCTAGCTCTTAAGCTAACCAATACTTCTAAGCTGGCTCTTTAGGTAACCTATACTGCTGTGCTAGCTCTGTAGCTAACCCATGCTGCTGTGCTAACTCTGTAGCTAACCCATGCTGCTGTGCTAGCTCCTTAGCTAACCCATAGTGCATTGTAAACTCTTTGCCATGCATTCAGGCTAAATTCAAACACTTGCATTTGTAATAAAACAGTTTATACCAAGTTTTAGAATGCATTACCCGAACCCGAGGTGATGGTCATTATTGTTGAATTGTAAATTTCCCATAACGTCTTCCAGGACAGCATCACGAGATGGAATCTCCTCCCCCACACACAGGAAACACGTCACTTAATCTGCTTAAAAGACCCTCCTCTCCTCCACTCCCTCAGTCTTTTGTGTTTCCTCAGTCAAGCTGGGGAGCGCGTCACAGAACGCTGAGAGAGGGCTTCCAAAACAATAATGGTATACCTATAGGAAAAACCAGAAATGTAATTCAGTGATTACATCAGAGCTGATCAGTGGCAGAGCCACCAGCTAATTTCACGCTATTGTTTACTGGTTGGCTCTGAGCGGCGGCAGTTAGAGTCCATTACACTGTACGCATGCAAACATTAGCATGAACAATTACATGTGTAAAGTGTAACGTATGGTCCAAATGCAGGACCCTGAACGCAGGTTTACAATTGTCCATGCATTACAAACATGTAGGCATACAAACCCCCATGTGTAAATCCCCTTCATCTGCCAGCATCTCCTTTATTTCTATGGTTACCCAAAGCATTACAGTTTGCATAATTACGGGGCTAACTTTTCCTATCCTACCCTACCATCTATCCTATCCTTCCTATCCCATACTCATTGTAAAACAAGACTACAAGAAGTAAAATGGAGTTTTAGTTTCCCTCTTAGTTCCAGCCCAGAGATTGTATGTCTAAAATAATAATATAGAAGTTTCAATAGTTTAGAAGGGAGGAGGTTAGTGGGGTTGTATTTTAAAAAACCAAAAATGCTTACCTTAAAAATAAAAGTAATAATGAAACAAACTTGGATGCTGGACTTCTACATGAGGGCTGGCCCACTGGAAGGGTTTTATGTCAGTGCTTGGCTTTCTTCTATCTTTCAGCCCCTAAGTGTGCACCTTCTCCTTCCCCCTGGAACACACACAATGTGGCTGGAGGACTGACTGGCCTCTACGGGCTGCACCTCCTCCACTGTATACCCATACAATTCTGGCACCAGTCTGGCATGATTTGCTGCAGGTTAGAAATCAGAAGCACTGCCATTAAATGCCAGGTCAACTGGAAGTGTAAAGTTTTTTAGGGATAACCCAAAATGGCTCCAATACCTGGCACATGTGCAAAAGCGACTCATGTATAGACAAGCGCCATCCACAACAGCCATACCCAACGGAAATCAAATGCAGAGTGGTCACTGCCGAAGGTGATTCGGTGTTGCAATGGGATGTGGCTTCTAATTTCTGGCACCATCAACTCACATCACCTATCTACCCTCTGGCTTCTGCTACAGCTTACACAGGCATTATTTTCTCTGGCCTGGCAGCTCCCACCACCAACCTTGCCACTGGCATGGACTGCATTTGGAGTGCCTGCAACAACTGCCATGATCACCAAAACCCCCCTTATCACCCGGGTCAACCTGGGACATCACCAATATCCTCCCTTATCACTAGGGTCAACCTGGGACATCACCAATACCCCTCCTTATCACTCGGGTCAACTTGCATGATGACCAATAACCCCCCTTTTATCACTTGGGTCAACCTGGGACATAACCAATGCCCCCCACTTATCACTTGGGGTCAACCTGGGACAAGACCAATACCCCCCC
>NW_017306288.1:2932042-2949112 GCF_000935625.1 Nanorana parkeri | reverse complement strand
CTTATCCCTCGCGGCAACTTGCATGATCACCAATACCCCCCCCCCCTTATCACTCAGCTCAACCTGGGACATCACTAATACCCCCCCCTTATCACTCGGGTAAACTTGCATGATCACCAATACCCCCCTTATCTCTCGGGTCAACTTGCATGATCATCAATACCCTCCTGTTATCACTCGGATTAACCTGGGATATCACCAAAACCCCCCCTTTTCACCCGGGTCAACCTGGGTCATCACCAATACCCCCTCTTATGACTCGGGTCAACTTGCATGATCAACAATACCCCCCCTTATCTCTCTGGTCAACTTGCATGATCACCAATACCCTCCCGTTATCACTCGGGTTAACCTTGGACATCACCAATACCACCCCCTTATCACTCAGGTCAACCTGGCACATCACCAATACCCCCCTTCATCACTTGGGTCAACTTGCATGATCACCAATACCCCCTCCCCTTATCACTCAGGTCAATCCAGGATATAACCTATACCACCCCCTTATCACAGGTCAACCTGGCACATCACCAATACCCCCCTTTATCACTCGGGTCAACTTGCATGATCACCAATACCCCCCACTTCCATACAAGTCTTTTGAAATGCAACACCTGCAAACTTGACCTGTTAAATGCAGGTCAGACAGAGGTCAAATGCAACCGTCAAATAATTCTGAATAATCTCAGAAGAGTGTCAAATTGATGCCATTGACACAAGTCCTACGCCCAGTGACACAGGCTCTAATAAAGCCATTATAAGGACAACAGCCATGGCTGTACTGCCTATGAAAAATCTCAGGATGAATTACAGAGATTATCTACTTTACCATCTCAAAGTATCCAACAGCATTGATGGCTTGGATGTACATGGCAAAGGCATGGACTTGTCTGGACTGGCTTTTTCATTAGCCAAAGTAGGCCTATAGGCAGCAGAGATGTACATTTTTCCTCCTATAGTTATCGGTCACACATTTTTCACATCATGAGTAGAATGAAGACATCACATATACGCTTATTTAAAAGAGATCAGAACACACAAATCCTATTCATTGTCCCATGCAAAAAAATATAAGCTTATTCACACAGTAGACTCAAAGCTTTACACAAGGATTAGGATCTTTATTATCAGCCATGCAATCATAATTCTAAATTTTAATTGGACTCAGCTGAAAAAAACTGTCCCTTTTTGTAAACAAATTATACATATCCTGGTGTTTTAGCTTTGTAAATTGACCCTATTGCTCCCTTAAATGAAAACCTAATATTCTAAACCAGGTTAGGAACTGTAAAACATGAGCAAGCTATGTGTGAAGAGGTGATCCTGGTAAACGAGTTTTGCACTGAACACCAAAGATTGTTTGCCTACTGGTTCCAACAATTGAGCTCTGGGGCTACTCATAAACATTAGAGTGTATACAAGGAAGCCAGTTAGCTAATGCTATATAGGAGGAGCAGAATCCTTTTGCCTCAGGTTATTTCTTCTATATTCTTTTCGTGTCCAGTTTTCCTGCAGTATAGATCAGTACAATCCACTGTATAAAATGAATAAAAAATACCTTGTATAGGCTTATTCAGTATGGTAAATATCAATGCACAAAGTACAGCAAAGCAAATCCTGTGTTACTCAACCCAAAATTAAACTGCAGAGAGATGGCTGCACAGTCCAATAGATACCAATAGATGTATTCGGCACTCAGCTATCAGTAACAGAAGTGGTTTAACATCCCTATCTGCAACAAAACATGTCTGCTAAAGGACACTTGTGCTACTCACCTAAAAAAAACCAACCAACCAACCAACCAACCAACCAACCAACCAACCAACCAACCAACCAACCAACCAACCAACCAACCAACCAACCAACCAACCAACCAACCAACCAACCAAAAAAAACTGGGCAGCACAGTGGTGTACTGGTTAGCGCTTCTGCCTTGCAGTACTGGGGGTCCCTGGTTCAAATCCAGGTTGCTTTTTACAAGGAGTTTATGCTTGTGTGGGTTTCCCCCCACACGCTAAAGGCATGCTGGAAAATAATTGTCCCATGCATGTGAGATAGGGACCTTAGATTGTAAGCTCCTTAAGATCAGGGAGTAATCTGAATGTGCAGCTAAGCGATGTGAAAATTGTTGGCGCTAGATACTCAGCTCTGCCAAAACAGGGCACTACAGCAGATTCTGCATTTTGTTACTAAGAGAAAAGGGTAGTTTGAAATTTTGAAGAAAAATTTTTTTGAATTGGAGTTTAAAAGAGTTTTTGGGTTGATTCCTATTTTATGAAGAATAAAAATAACTTTTTTATTTGCCTTTTAGGTGCTGGAAAAGAAAGCAGGAATGGCCAAACAATCTTCAGCAAGGAGACAGCACATTCACAAGATGCAGATACAGGAAATAAACCGCAAGCGTGAAGAGGTGGGAAAAACAATGGTGGGAACTACACAGTGGAAAGACGTTAGTACTTTTTGGGGAAGTATTGGGTGTCCATTACTAAACAGAAAGTCAGGAGGAGAAGAGAGGAAGGAGTAAGCAACCAGGCAGCACAGTAGCTTAGTGGTTAGCACTTCTACTTGCAGTGCTGCGGTCCTTGGTTCGTGACCAGGAGGATATGTGCATTGAGTTCCCACCAAAGGCAAAGAGACATGCCGGTTGATTATTTGGCCACACATCAGGAGATTTTGGCACAAGAAAATTCATTTTAGGAACGTTTGTTTTTTAATAGTTAAGTGACACTAAACTCAGGAGTTAAATCTTAAAAATACATTCAAGTACCTTTAACTATTAACAAAAATGTATCTTATTTGTGTATCACTCGGCTGTAGATCCTCAAATCATCTCTGAATTGGTGCTGACACTGTCCTTCTGTGTCTGTGTTTCAACACTGTGTGTTGAAAAGTAGCCACTCCAAGCTCACTCCTGTGATGGACTCAGGGCTGGATTTACCACAAGGCCAACCAAGGCCCCGGCAGCAGGGAGTAGAGAGCAGCAGGGGTGTGGAATTCCTATCTCCCGGCGCGCAGTTCAGGGTGCCAGGCAGGTAGTTGTTTTCTACATTTAGCCCTGCTTAAGCCCTGCCGTCGCTTGTTTTGTACAGGTGATTTTGGTGATGTCGCCGAGTAAGAGGAACCTGGCCTTGGGCAGCAGAGACAGTAAATCCGGCCCTGAATGGACTACAATTTCATGTTTAGTTTACTAATTTGTATTGAAACTGTAGTCCATCATTGGAGCGAGCTTAGAGAGGTGACTCCATGGAGAACAAAAGTAGCTACCCCCCAGAAGGAAGGACAGTGTCAGCATGAATGAGATTAGTGTCACTTTAATGGGGTCAAATTGACGATTGTTTTCGACTTTCGGGACGAAAAAAGTCGAATGAACGAATTTCTAAGAATGAATGTGGATTTTGTTCAGGAAACTCCATTCATTCAAACCTCTGACAGCATTTCTAGTCTTTGGCACATCCAGGCAAATGCCAAACAATAGAACAACCAAGCAGTGTAGGCAATTATTATGAGGACAAATATAGAGAAAAGGCACAACAAAAAGCTGTTGTGGGGCTAATGTTGCAAATCTAGATACTTCATTTTCTAATCAAGGGTAGGGCCAGGTTAGTGACCAAGCTGTATGCAGAATAAAGCAAGGTCACCAACCTAGCTTTGCCTGGATCGTAAGTCTGGGGGAACAGAATTAGAAATGTTTTAAGAGGTAAAAAGTTCCCCGATTTGCCTGAAGTTCTGCCTGTTGTTTACTGTAATGATGCCAATGAAAGAAGAATTCTAAATGATTGCTACTTGTATAGTGCAATAAAAAGCAGAGCTAGGACACAGCCACTCATCCTATCGCTCTTTGCAGTGACATCTTTCGGTGTCTTTTGCTTGTACAGATGAATCATTTGCAGTCTCAGACAGAAGTGAAGAGGAACATCCACCGAGAGAGTAAGATCAATAAACACAAAATGAGGGAAATGAAGACTAACAAAGTGCGAGAACATGCAATGAGGTGTCATGAAGATGAAGATTTCCTGCCGCTGGAACATGATGAAACTTTTAATATGGATCATGGTGAGATTTACAGTGTAAATATATTGCTACGTGTAGACTCAGAGCGCTTCCATCACAGAGCCGAATATATCCTTTACCGCTCCCCTGATAAACATTGAATCTGATACCTGCTGTGCTTGCTTATTGTTACAGTTAATTTATATTTGGTTATAATGATAATTTTTTCCGAAAAGTGTGGGATGTGTACGGC
The DNA here is from genome assembly GCF_000935625.1 of Nanorana parkeri. NCBI lineage: Eukaryota > Metazoa > Chordata > Amphibia > Anura > Dicroglossidae > Nanorana > Nanorana parkeri. Next base: position 2,944,869 of record NW_017306288.1, on the reverse strand, counting down.
CGTTTTTAGCAGCAGGATTTCTGCACTGCTATGCGGAGAATAGACTCACTCTTGTGTCAGCCGCCATTGGTAAGCACAGTGTAGACAGCAGTTTGTATGGACCCATATGCGTTCCAGGAGTATTGCAGAGTAGATAATACACTGGCAGTATAGGTGGGTGGGACTTGGTCATTCTTAATAGGCCATTGGACAGGGCCGTAAGGCACACCTCAATGATGATACTCTTTTGAGCAAATTCAGCCCCTTGTGTAAAGTGCCTGTTATAGTTCAAACTACTGCTAGAATGTTCTATCCAAGGCAGCATGGAGTCTGACACAACTCGTACAACTTTTTAGGGACATCAAACATCAGGTTTTCTTCTGGAGACATGTCCCAAACAAATGTCATTGTTAAGTCAAACTGTTTACAGAAAACTAGTTTTTGCTGTCCTATAATGCAATAGCAAAATAGATACTATTGTGGCAAACGTATGTGGGCAATGTAAACGTTTGGCCAGGAAAGTACATATGTTTAGCTGTTTCCATTGTACTAGAGGAGCACTTGCTTAAACACCTAGACAAATTTTCCAAAAATTCGGACATGTCCGAATTTCTAAATCCCAATGCATCTGAATGCATCCAAATCCAAATTTCAGTTTCCAAGTTTTGGATCCCGTCCGAATTTCGTTAAAAAACGAGATTGAATTGGACATCTGACCTTTCTGTTCAACCGGATGAGTTTTCCGGTTTAATGCATCTGAATGGGTCTGAATCAGGTTTAGTTTTATGTATATATGGGTCACAATGTTGCCACTACGAATATTCGTTCGTATTACAGAATACTAAAACTGATGCTCCAAGACCCAAATGGAGTCCGAATTTCCAAATGGCATTCAAGAGCACCCAAATGCCATTCGGGTCTGGAAATACACCCTTCATAGAAGCTGATGTAGGACAGCAGAAAGCTCAAAGGCTATACCCACGTGGGTTTTGGCTACCAAACTTTATAAATAAAAAGACCAGCAGCACAAGCTGATGGAGGACTTCAATTCACCACACGGGAAAATCCATTTTCGTGAGAGCGCAATGCCAATAGTCCTGTTTTAATAAGGAAATTGTGGACCAGCTATGAAGGAAGCTAAGTGACTTTTAGTGTATTCTATTGCATATAGAGTATTGCAGTTGCTAGGAAAGGATATGTAGCGTGCACATGTGTGCGTACTGTATATGTATAAATATTTGTAGCAGTCTGCATGCTTTGTGTTGTTATCCTCAAACTGTAAGTATTTTGTATATGCAACATTCTTGCTTTGTAAAAACACATGAATACTACTACTGGGTCAGTTATCTTCGTTTTACTACAAGAATTAGACAAGCAAGCTAGCAATGTTAAAAGCAAAACACCTCTAATCATCCTATGCAACCCGTTCTTTTCGCTGAATTTAGGTCCATGTCACATTTGCGACCTTTTGGTAAGAACCCGTCAGCGACGGGATCACTATGCAGGACAAAAAAATTCCCATTTGCACAGGTCACCCCCTTGCTGACTGGATGAGCAACACATTGTTCTGTTGCTGGAGACTTACATTCTGCAGAGATGCCATCAGCAAAGGAGCTTCACTCATCTATACAGCAAGAGAGCCACACATGGAAGCAGATGAGTATTTTCCTTACAGATTTGGTGATCATGTCACTGGTGAGTTGTCACCTCCAAAGATTCTGGATTCCCTCCCCCCCAAAAAATATTACTATTTGACAGGGTACCTGTCAAAAATATGACAGGTGACCCTGTTCATGAACTACTGAAATCATTAAAGGAATGCCACTGCTTAAAATGAGTGTGACATATTGTGGTTGATGCTGGGAAGTGTTGAAGCCTTTAAAGGGTAAGATCTCCAATTTGGGGTCTAAAGTGATTATTGCATACTAAAGTCGGCCATACACCTGTAGAATATCCATCCAATGAGCAGGATGAAAATGTTTTCTTATTTCTTATCTGCGCCTGGGATTCCAATTATAGTAGCAGTCTGGATGAAATTTTTAAAGAGGAACTTCACCGTTATCTTAAAAATGATAACAAAGGCACCTTTAGATTTTTTTTTAGCAATTGGAATCTACACACAGATGCTTAAAGATAGTTGCAGGCTTTTTATCCTTTGCATACCCTATTTTTCTTTTCCTCCCCATTCTTCTCATGGTAGCCATTTTCACTAAGGGCAGATTAATCCATCTCCCTCTACTTCTTGGCTCTCTGGCTCTGCCTCCAAGAACATGTGACAATGTACACCGTCTGAGAGAGGAAAAACTACCTTTTCTCCAAGATCTCACAAGATTATACAGTTTACAGATGAGATTTCCCAAAGAAGGCACTGAGGATTTAATCCTCCCAGGATGCATCTGTGAGGCCAGGGCTACATCAGTAGTGCCTCACTTCACCACCAATTGGAAGAACAACAATTATAAAAAAAGTAAAAATGTTTTAACTAATGATTGTAAGATGATTTTATATCAGCAGTACAGCTACTGCTGGTATTATTTTTGGTTAAAGTAGGAAAGGATTCACTTTGAGGGCTTTCAAACAAAATTGTTGATGGCAAAGATCAAATGCTTTGAACCAATGTTTGACCAAATTCGAACAGTGTATGGCCAGCTTAACTGGAATTAATTCAACTTTAATAAACATATAACTATTGTTCACACCGCCTGTATATCTTATTTTCAGCTTGGCTCATTACAGTTGCTACTCCAGACATCAGTTATAGTTGTACTATATTTTTCCATTTAGGAAATAGCTGGCATTGGAACATGAGGGACCCTGGCTGTACACCAGATTGTCAGCTGCAGAAGACCAAGCTGAATTTGTGGTTTCAGCTCCAGAAACAAGGGATTGAGTCCAGTTATGACAGTTCAAGCAGTGACTCTTTGGACAGCTGGATCAGAGAAGATGCACGGAGTCATCGGAGACCTCTCTTAGTGAGGACGCGGACTGAGAAAATCCCTACTTTTGATGAGTTCTATGATCATGAATTTTGAATCTAAAGTTGGTTTTATAAACGCTGTTTTTTTCTGACCAAAGGAATTAATTTCCTGTAAATGACAACTGATGGCATATAAAGAGTTAAAGTAGTATTACATTTTCAAATTTTTTTTTATATTGAATCCAGCTTAAACAAATACACATTCCCTAGAAAGGTATTACATTCATTTTTTTTCCGAAGCACTTAGTCATCTTGTTTCAGAACAGCTGGCTCCAACTCTCTCACCTCGGCTTCCTGAACGTCCACTCTAATACAAAGTCACAAGGGACAGAGCAGTCTCAAGCAGCCGTCAATCTACTAGCTTGTAGAAGGGAGGAGCATGGGGGACTGAATGGCTTGCCTTGCTGTGCCTGTGTGTTTGTGGAGACACATACAGCTTGCTAGCATACATGAAGAGTGGCTCTTTAGGACCATGCAAGGGAAAGGAGCCACCCTAAAACAGGATATCAGAACCAGTGCTCAGGGGATCAGCTGATTTTGCAGGACGCTAAAACTTTTAAAAATCAAGAAGCAGAACGTCTCTTTCTCCCCACTGATGGTTCAGCAACTCCAAGCTGACTTTTAGTTTCATATTTGCCATACTTCAATTAAGTATTTAGGGACCTTCCTCCCTTCTGATCTTGATAAGTTGCTTTATTTGAACTTTGAGGCTCTACTTCAAAGTATGAAGTGTGATCTGACTGGATATGATAGGAAATCTATATCCTGGCTAGGCCATTGTGGGCTGCTGTGCTATGACGGAGCTCCATCCATCCAGCTTGTACAGTTCCCTTGCATGCCCTGTAGAGGTGTTGGGAGCTACAATGTGATGTCAGTCCAATCCAGGCACCTCTACAGCGCACGCAAGGAAGCTGTAATCAATGCACCTTTGGATGGAGTTCTTTTATTATTCATATAGCGCTGACAATTTATGCAGCGCTTTATATAGTTCACTTTCACCTAATCCCTGGCCTCAAGGAGCTTAAAATCTAAGGACCCTATATCACATGCATACATACAAGGGCCAATATTGACAGGAGCCAATTAACCTTCCAGCATGTCTTTGGAGAGTGGGCGGAAACGGAGTACCCAGAGCAAACCCACATAAGCACAGGGAGAACATGCAAACTCCTTGCAGATAGTTACCTGGCCAGAATTTAAACCAGGTACCCCCAGTGCTGCAAGGCAGAAGTGCTAACCACTACGCCACTGTGCTGCACCTTTGTGACCATAACCCTTGCCCACCCCACTTCAGGCAGAAAATCAGAGTCGGGCAGCATATTTGAAAAATGGCTGATTGGCAGGAGAACTGACATTGCTGGTGCCTCTCACTTAGGGCAGTGAAAGGCACGCGGCGACCCACTGAACATGGGGTTTCAACCCATTTTTGGTTCACAGCACACCAGTTGCAAACCATAGTTCTAGAAGTCTTTGAGTGCCTTGTTGTCTTTTTTTGTCTTTGATCTTAGATCATTCACTGTGAACCACCACCCGTTTATTATGACTTGCCCTAATGGGGACAACCTTTGTACACTATACCTTGCACTGTATTCAGTTTTTATGTGCTAATAAAACTGAGACTGAGTTTTAGCGAAAAATGTAAAACAGATCAGCTTGATGTAAATAATCTTATTAATATGTGTTAATGTTTCAACCCCCTTGCTTTTCTGTATTGTTGTAATTATATACAGCATGTACATGTGGGCAGCCATATTTACTGATCACAGGCTCTGCTTCCTGCTTTGCAGTGCAACACTGTACAGTAACTGTTCTTTAATGCTCTCCCATGCAATGCAAGTCTGTGAATGGTCCACTCATTGTAACAACGCAGTACCCGAGTGGCTGATATTTCAACAGTTTTTCAAGTGTATCTAAACCCAAGAACAAAAATATAATATAGTGCAGCTCACCATTCCTTAGAAGTGGTGGCCGTTACATTTATTTTCACCTGCTGACCTTGGCAATAACACATTTTGGGGTCCATGTATCAACATATTGCAGAGCCATACTCCCTGTGAATCTCTGTGTGAATAGAGGAAAATACAAAGGTTCTTACAATATTATCTTTTCAGGTCAAATGTTACATTTGGAAAATACTGCATTTTGGTCACTAGATGGAGCTAGGGTGCACAGGAAATAAGTATTTTCATGATGCAGTCTTTTCTAAATGTTACATTTAACCTGAAAAGTAAGTCTACTGAGAAGTTGTTTTTGCCTCTATTTGTAGAGAACTAACAGTCAAAGAAATGTGCAGGGAGAATGGCTCTGCAAATTGTTTATGAATAGACCCCACTGTGCCCTAGGGTGACAACATTCACTCACTGCGCTGTATCTACAGTATAAAGGAACAGGGCTGTCACACTAGGACCCCACGGCCACTCATCTATTCCCAGTCGCTGGATGTGTGCATACCAGGGACATGCGGTCAGGGTCAGTTTTATGGAGGAAACTGTCAGCTTCAAGTCTGAAGCTGACAGCTTTTCCTTCATTCAGATCGGCTTGTAACAGGTTACACAGCAGGGAAAGCCTCCCGACTGTGTAACCTGTCATGGACGGTGCACTGCCTGCTAATTACAGGTGGCGCTGCATCCGGATTTTCACAGGTAGTTATGTTACACAGCAGCAGGCTTCCCCTCTGCTTGTGTAACCTAACTACTGAGGCAAGAGCTGCAACAGCCTCTACTCTGTGTTAGAGGCGTGAGCTCTGTGGGTGGTTTGGACCAATGGCAAAGCGCCATTGATCTCGATGCCTCAGCAGTGACGAGCAAGTGAGGGATAGGGAGGCTCCTCTCTGTCTCCTCCCTTCCTCCTTCACACTAGCTTGAGGACCGGGTTGGGGGGCAGGGCTTCAGTGGGATGGGGCTGGGGCTTCAGCGGGATATGGGTGGTGATGCTGGGGGCAAGGCTGGGGAAAGCCTCACCCAGAACCGAAGGTACCGCACGTCACTGGTGCATATATGCGGATAGCTGCGTTACCTGTCAGTCTATCATTGCTTTGTACGCGTTTCCTGTCTGCAGTTGATCACAAACGCCTGTCATTCTACTCACACAAATGTGGCCATTGTTGTCAGTGTATGGCCCTAATCGCCCGTGTGAGTGAGTTATTTTGCATTGCATTTTTTTTTTTTTGCACATTTTCCAGTTCCACGGGGGATCAGGTAACCAAAAAGGGACTGCTTTTTCATGATGAAGGTTGCTTTGTATATTTGCAAGGTAAAAAAAAAAAATCAAGAATCAAGAACTGGAAGGTTGGGAGTGACAGAAGATTTTGAGGTATGTTTGTAAGGGAAACAGTAAATGTACAGTGAAGGGGAATGGATATTTAAAAACAAAACAAAACAAAACTGGGAACTGGCCTTTAAATAAACAGTTCTATGTATATTATAGCCACTGCCTTTCCCTGTCAGGCTTCCAGTGTGCCTTCAACAACCAGGTGCTCCTTACCAGGGTACCACATATGTGGAGCTCCTCCACATAAAATATGGATTTCCTTTCTTTTAGAAATTCCCCAGAGTAGAAACTTTATGCACCGAATATTGCAACATATGTAATAGTATTATGTTTATCTGCGGTGAGGAAGAAGGTTCACAAACAAAAAATCCGTTAACATCTCTGTCTTATCGATATTAATCTTTATGTGCGCAGAAGTATATTGAGACACAAATGTACTGCCCCAAGCTCTAAAAAAAATATAACTTCATTTATTACTCATCTCCTAAATTTTTTACCCATTAGGCATGGTGTGGAGCTAAGATTAATACATTTTCACAGTTTTCATCGAATTGTAAACACTGGTGGAACAAAAGCCTAGAGCAACAGTAATGTAATCAGAGAAATCCCAATCTACTTGTAATGAAAAATATAACCAAGGGGAGTGTGAGCATGTTATTAGTAGTTGATTTTCTATTTACATATGTATGTTTCCACTAAACAAATCTTGATTACAGATTACAGACACATTGCTTAAAACCCCTGGGCCCCGATGCAAGAAAAAGGCCTTCCACCAAGCCACAACCCAACACCCAACAAACGCAACACGCATAAACCTTGCAGATATAACACAAAATGATTCAGGGCCCCTAACAACCTAAGGAACACATTGGGGCATATTTAAATAACAGTCAAAAGACCTGGAAAGTCACATTGAAGCCTCATTCTTAATGAATGGGATGTAAGGGAGTAGGCAGTATTCTTCCCACCCCTGGACCACTCTCGTGGCTTGTTCTGAATTCTACAATTAGCATTTGGACCACAATGTCCAACCTCATCCCAGAGTGAACTGAGACATTCATGTCACTACACATGTTTAGACCTGGCATCAATCTCAGAGCTTGGCATGGGTTAGAACAAGCTGTCAAACACTGCTGGAAAAGGCCACAATGTGACAGAGCACTTAAATTAACCTGTGCTAGGCCCATGTAGCATGGGCACTCGACGTGCGTTTGCATTTGTATGTGCTTGTACATGTGGCGGGCGACTTTAAAAAAAAAATTGTGTTTTTTAAATTTGTTTAATATGTGGCTTTTATTTTTAACTTAATTGCTATCACATAGGGGGCTAGCAAGCCCCCTATGTGATAGCAAAGAGGATGTGACAGGTCCATTTTATGGAGACATCAGGGACCTATTAGACCCCTAATGTCACCTAGGGACACCAAAGAAGCTAATGAAGTAGACATCTGCCCACCCGTATTTATGTGTCTGCCGTCTGGCCGTTTATATACAGTGGCCAGAAGGTAACTAGTTAAATAAAACCATTGGGCCCCTTTCACACAGGTACTGTCTGCTCCATCCTAGACAGATCCCCTGCTGAGCCAGATCAGAACAGAGGTGGATGTCACATACTGTATGCGGCATCTGTGTCTGTTCCGAATATTACTCCAGAAAAACTGATTCATGTAACCAATATGGTGGCCGGATAAACGGTGGATATAGGCAGATACATATCTGTTTACATCTGCCCACCCATAGGGATGTATTGTAGTTCATTTTTGGTTCATGTAATTACAGGTCAAAAATGCACTGACAAAACATGTGAAAGGCAACTTTAAATTCAAGTGGTCATTCTCCTTCTTCTTCTCCCCCCTCCTCCCCCCACCCCCCCCCCACCCCTCCTCTTCTCTATGCTTTCATTGTATATAGTGTTTTTACGATCATTTCTATAACGTTTTCAATTTATATATAAGTTCACCAGAGTAATGTATTCAAAATATAAATGAACCTAGATTTGACATGTTTACTTGGACTGTACGGCTGTACGGCTGTACACCGCTGTTTGACGTCCGCTATCCTTTTGAGTCACTGTATGTTTTATGCAAAACAATAAAAATATACTTGCTTAAATTCAAGTGGTGCAAATATCTTAATTTGGCTTTTACAGCATCTTGTAGTACCCTGCACAAATGCAAAGAGAGAAAGAGAGTAGTTGGGGTCAATCAGATACATGCATATGCGCTGAAAAGGAGCATGCTGACAGAATCGGGGAAGAAATAACCTGATCAGTATATTGTTGCTTCTTCACTGTCCATTCACGAGATGGGGACTGAGAGGTGACCAATCTGTGTTGCCTAATTGCAGCAGAGAAATGTCAGGTCCCAAGCTCACTATGCTGTATAAACCTCAGGAAAGAATAGACAGAAATCTGAATAATTTGACAGGCAAAATAGCTTTCATATACAGTATGGATTCAATTATATTTATACAGCTCTTTGTCTGGATTTAGACTTTTAAATGACAATATGTATGTGAGGCCAGGTCCACTTTAGGATAGTCTTTTCTTATGTGTGGTTTTTGCATTAGATTCAGAACAATGAAGTGCGCCGATACACCGTGTCTCACCCTTCTCCTCCTGCTGGATCCAGCTCTCCGGCATCTCTCTCCCCCCTCTTGCCCATCCAGCAGCACCGACACAGCAGAACCGCCACCACCCCTTTGCCATACCAGCATTAAACAGACCATGACCCGTCTCCAGCTGAACTTACACCAGATCAATATTAAACTTCCCACATCAGCTCATCCACGACGCCCATTCAATGTTGGATCCCACAAGATCATCCTAGACTTCTCAGAACAACCCATCCCTAATATCTACCCGGGCACCAAAAGTGAATCGGCCCGACCGTAATTGCCAACTGATGCCCACTCGCCAACCGAACAACATCAGCGGTGAGACATCCATCCAGGCCACAGACTAAAGATTGGATCCTCTCAGTACAACGAGATCACTGAACATCCTGCAGTACTCCTTCCACCCTTTGTGAACACCGAGGACAAGCCAACATTAACACATTACACGCAAGATTAACATCATCAGCTGTGAGGGTGAGTGAACTTGTTTTTTTTCTCTTCCATTGCAACATTAAGTTACACACATTGTCTGCTCTGTTTTTTGGTTTCCCCCTGTCAATTTGGTATTGGATCCTTCTTCCCCACCCGGCGGACAAGGCTTAGTCCCTCGCAGCCACTTGATACCACGCCACTCCTTATGGTCACAAATTGCTAAACTTCCATTCAAACCCAGCCACATGTGAGTGCATATCAGTGAATATTGTGTTGCCCCTTAAAAAACCTACCTTATTGCGCTAAATTGTGGTGCTCTGGTTCTCTCTTTTTGTTTTTCCATAAGCCTTTATGCCTCCTTACACCCTTTTGCAACCAACTCCTTCGTCTCCTACCCCTCCCCAAATTAACACAATCCAAATATTACCCAGCATTCTAGACAGCATCATATCTATCTATCTATCTATCTATCCATATATCCTTTGTTGTTATTTAAATACTAAACATTATCATTTGATAATAAAAAATAATACTCTACATGTCCTCCAACTAAATCATTAAAGAAAAAAAAAAACCGTCATGTCCTCCAACTAAATCATTCAACAAAAACATTAATTAGGGTTTAAATTTGTTTTCAAAGACCTTGGATTTCACTTGTCACTTTAACACACAACAATTACCAAAGGTAGCTCAGAGAAAATTGATTATTCATCTGTACAGCGGCAAATAATTATAACAAATGAGCGCAGAGATTCTCTCTACAGGCACCATTTACCAGGAACCTCTGAAACGTCCTCCAAATGTTAACACTTGTCTATATATATTTAAACTCAGGTCAAGCAGAATATATTTCTTGTAAGAAGGACTGTATCATAAAGCACTTGTGGGCCTGTCCCTAGAGCAAGAAGGGTACCTGGGAATAAACACATACCTGTTAAATTGTAAAGCGGATATTGATATCCAACACAGTTTCAGTTGGGACTGATATTATTATTAGATATTTTATTTATGTTATATTAAGGGTTTAACATTGTCACAGTTGGCAACATTTTGCAATATATACTGTACATGTTTGTTTGATGATAGCTGCTTTTATTGATATCATTTTTTAATATTTTGTGTTTAGTGCAGAGTAGAGGGGACAGTTTATATTCAAATTGTAAAGAGAAATTGCAAGACTTTTCGGATCTCTGCCACATGCTTGTCACAAGCAGCCTACGGCAATAAGAATTTATGCATATTAAGCACCTTTCTATACAAACCCTTATGGACACCTGAAAAGTCAACATCAGCAAAATAATCATACTTTGCAAAGCGCAGCTTGTTTAGGGTGTTTTTCTTAGTTTTGGACAGTAACAAAAGGTAAAACGTATCCACACCCCAAACAGGGGTGGTAATATAATGCCTCATACCAGCCCGCAGATGTGGTGGCTGCATTCATTTTCTTTTTCAGTTGTTTTTTTCTTTATCTTAACCTGGTGATCCTGCCAGCAACACACTTCCTGTCCTAGGATGGCAGCGCTCACTAACTACCATATCTATGGATTGTCATTCTATGGGAGGGCAAGTTACCCCTGCACATTTCCTCCGTACACAGTCCGTCTAAAGCTTGGGAGTTTGGGATCGCCCAAAGAAAATGCCTGAATTGCATAGCACTCCACCCGTTGAGGGGGGGTCTACCAAAGACTGGAAAACTGGGCATGTGAGTCAAGCGGCGTTCTCCCAGAAATCTAGTAATCTAAATTTGTCAACTGAAAGAAGGCGGGAAAAACGGCTGTTACCTACACTTGGAGCAAAGTCTGGATCCCCTAGCACTGGAGTCAGTGGGGAGGGTGTAGGGGATATCAATGAGCCAGGGAAGATTGCTCGGGCCAATTGGACAGTGGTAGAGAGGGTGGTCTTGGATCGACGGAGGACGAGGTGAGGAGAGCCAAGGAAGCCCCTCTAAAGGAAACCCACATGTATCCCTGTCTAAGGAAACCCATATCTTCTCAGCACGATGTAAATACCAATTCAGAAGCCTGTTCAAGTGAACCGCTCTATAACACATCTGGAAGTCGGGCAAACCCACCCCTCCTTGATCCCGAGGAAGGGTAAGGGTCTGTCTGCTTATTTTGGGATGCTTTCCTGCCCAAACAAGGGACACAAAGGACCTGTGTAGATGCTGAAAAAAAACAGGAGGATAAAAATTGGTAAGGCCTGGAATAGTTGGAGGATTCAAGGTAGGATATTGATCTTAATGGCTGCACATCTGCCAAACCAAGAAATGGGAAGCATGGATCAGGATTAAAAATTCTCGAGTATCTCTGTCAACAATGGAGAGAAGTTAGCAGCATACAAGGTCAAACCATTCTTGAACCGGACTACACGGGCCAGCCAACTCTCCCCACCCGCATCAATGAGCCTTGGCTGCCTATGACTCTGTTGCCAGTTTAGTTGTTTTCCTTCCTTGGACCACTTTTAATAGGTCCTGACCACTGCAAACTGGGAACATCCCACAAGAGCTGCAGTTTTGGAGTTGCTCTGACTCTAGACATCACAATTTAGCCCTTGTCAAAGTCGCTGAAATCCTTATATTTGCGGATTTGTTTCTGCTTCCAACACATCAACTTCAGGAACAAAATGTTCACTTGCTGCCTAATATATACCCCCCACTTCCAGGTGCCATTAAAATGAGATAATCAATGTTATTCAGTTCACCTCCTAGTGGTCATAATGTTATGGTTGATCGGTGTATACTCTCTGTTATAGATTCTCTTCATCCAAGAGGAACCCCATGCAATTGTCAGATTTACCTTCCATCTATGACTCTTGGCTGACATATACAGTTAGAGAGAGGAGGAGGAGGAGGAGGGAGAGAGACAGAGAGAGAGAGAGAGAAAACAACTTTGCAAAAGCCCATACAGTACAGTGGATTTCTTTCCTCCATGAAAAGAACTGTAATTACATTTAGGAAATAGATTTCAGTGAGAAGAAAGGAAGGAGAGAGGGAGAGAGAGGGGGGGAGGGAGAGGGGCAGAGAGAAAGGAGGAGAGAGAGGGGGAGAGAGAGAAAGAAGGGAAGAAAGGAAGAGAGATGGGGGAGTGATAGAGGGGGGAGTGAGAACGGGAAGAGAGAAAGAAGGGAAGAGAGTAAAATAGAGAAAGGAAGAGACAGAGAGAGATGGGGAGAGAGAGAGAGAGATGGGGAGAGAGAGAGAGATGGGGAGAGAAGGGAAGAGAGAGAGAGAAGCGAAGAGAGAGAGAAGGGAAGAGAGAGAGAGAAAGAAGGGAAAAAAGAGAGAGAAAGAAAGAGAGAGAGAGAGGGGGGAGTGATAGAGAGAGAGAGAGAGGGAGAGAGAAAGAAAGAAGGGGAGAGAGAAAAAGAGAGAAAGGGAGATAAAGAAGGGAAGAGAGAAAGGAAGAGAGGGGGAGTGATAGATAGAGAGAGAGGGGGAGTGAGAAAGAAAGAAGGGAAGAGAGAGAGAGAGAATGGAAGAGAGGGGGGAGTGATGGGGAGAGAGAGAGAGAGAGAGAGAGAGAGAGAGAGAGAGAGAGAGAGAGAGGGGGGGGAGG
>NW_017306288.1:2928258-2932025 GCF_000935625.1 Nanorana parkeri | reverse complement strand
AGAGAGGGGGTGATGGAGTGATAGAGGGGGGGGAGTGAGAAAGGGAAGAGAGAAAGAAGGGAAGAGAGTAAAAGAGAGAAAGGAAGAGACAGAGAGAGATGGGGAGAGATAGAGATGGGGAGAGAGAAGGGAAGAGAGAGAGAAGGGAAGAGAGAGAGAAGGGAAGAAAGAGAGAGAAAGGAAGAGTGACAGAGGGGGGAGTGATAGAGAGAGAGGGAGAGAGAAAGAAAGAAGGGAAGAGAGAAAAAGAGAGAAAGGGAGATAGAGAAGGGAAGAGAGAAAGAAGGGGAGAAAGAAAGGAAAAGAGGGGAGTGATAGATAGATAAAAATCCCATAGAGTACAGTGGATTTCTTTTCTATAGGAAATAGATATCAGTGTAACAGCCTTGGTTTGTATCATCTTTATTGTGTATATAGAAATCATAAACATTTTTTCCCCATCATCAAGTGGAAGAGTGTCAATCTCCGCCTTTGTTATGGTGCAAGCTGTGTTATATAATGTAACTCAGCACTGATATTTGCAAGCAGCTCAAAATTATGTTTCCCTGTTATTACTATCGTTTTCTGAAATACTTTATTTTTATAACAAGATTATAATGCTGCAGAGATTGTATAATGGGGAATGGCCAAGACTGTGGAGTATGTCACCTCCTAGTGGTAGTAAATTATCAACACATGCAGCAAAAGCAACTGAGCTCTAAGGGACATGTATGGTTTATACTGGTCATTTTACTGTCATTATTTATTACTGGTATTTATATGGCACTGACAATTTTACGTACATTCACATCAGTCCCTGTCCTCAAGGAGCTTACTATGTAAGGTCCCCATCTCACATACGAGGGTCAATTTAGACAGGAGCAAATTAACCTACCAGAACGTCTTTGGAGTATGGGCAGAAACCCGGGGTACCCCGAGGAAACCCACACAAGCACAGGGAGAGCATGCAACTCCTTGCAGATAGTGACCTGGCTGGTATTCAAACCAGGGACCCCTAGTGCTGCAAGGTAGAAGTGCTAACCATTACGCCACTGTGCTGCCCTAACTTTTTATAGACCAAAGAATTCTGCATGGCATCAGAGTATTACCTATTAACTTCCTCGCTGGAATAAAGCAGTAACCCTCCTCTCAGTGAGGAGTTTTTACACAATTAAAATTTTCCTTTTATAATGAAATTAACGGCCTGATGTGCAATTTAAAGTCTTTAATCCATGCAAAAGATGACCAGTGAAACGTCTTCAAGAAAAATACAGCAAGTCCACTTGCCTTGATTTATTTTTTACAGATGTACCCAATGGCATTTTTTAGGAGTTGACGGAATACTTTGGCTTGCCCTGATCTGCTTCCATGGTTCTTGCATATCACTTGCCCTTCCCTTTTGGATTGTAAACTCCCATGAGCAGGACCCCCTTAATTATTTTATATTGAATTGTTGGCACTTTATAAATCTTGTATAATAATCTTGCATAATCAATATGCTTTCATTTTATGCAACACATTTTAGACAATGTTGGTAAACTGTGGTGATAAAGACATAGTGAATTAATAGTACCTGCAAGTAGGTAGAAGTGTTACCGTATACACTATGCAGGCTTAGCTCCTATATGTATGTCTAAACTATGGAAGGAGGGGAAGCAAAGGCATAATTTTGCCCCAAGCCCTCTCTGGAAGCCAGAGCCACAATGATTGGAACTCCACAGCTCAAGCTCCTGTGGTTCCTAGCTTAGCTGTAAACTGCATGGCTCAGCACTGCAGTCAGATAACATTGTCTGAAATTCATGTCCTCACCCCTGGATAAACCACAGATTAATGGGGATGCTTGCCCTGTGACTTACAACACTGTTTATTATAATGGCATTTCAGATACACAAATATTTTTTCCGCAGAACTTTTTAGCATCCCCAAGGGTCCCAGACGGCCACCTAACATTGGCTTAACATAATCTTTGTTTGGGTGTCCACTTTTGGTTTAACAAAACTTTGGAATGAGATCGCAAATACTTTGTAATCTGGAATGAAGGCAAAAAAAAAGGAATAATATGACTCAAGGTATGGCTAATATCTTCAAGACTACAGACCATCACCTATTAGAAATGGCAAGCACAGAACACCTAACTTTAAAGTTTCTAACATTAACATTATATTATTAAACCAGTCACTTTCACCTGTTAGCTATAACATTGATTTAATTAGCTGCCGGTTTCTGTTGTTTCACTGCCCGAGCTAATAAGTGGCCTAGGGGTTAGACAACACACCTCAACCGGGGGAATCTAGCCTTGTATCAACCAGTTATGACAACACAGGACGTATTTCCTCATATGGGAGATTAAACATGCAGTAAATCACAGGTAAAAAGAAAAGAATGGTTTCAATTTAGTTTATTCTGTGGCAAGGAGCTCATAAATCCAAATTGTTGGCTTATTCACTAAACTGGAAGCACTTGTTACTATGGGCACTTTGCCTTCAAATGTTCTGACATGGGAAATAAATCCTTTTAAAACACAGGATTTCCACAAGGGATGCACCACTTTTTTGTTATACATTATAGAGCAGGAATTCACAGAATTGTCTTTTTTAAGCCCTTGGTTAGCTCACTCTGTATTTTTTTGTTTTGGATATAGTGGAGGAGTACTAGAAACTCTGTCATTTTCATTGCTGGCGAGGTCCAGTTACGGGGATACCACCAAACCTCCTGTCCCAGTGACACTTTACCAGGACAGAGGGAAAAAGTCTGATAGGGTCACAGAAAATACAAACCTGGCAGATGGTCTTGCCATTCCACACTCTACCACAAAGAAAATGTTCTAATGGCTGCAGTTTCCATTAGAATAGCTGGGTTTACCTTAAAGTAAGGCTGT
Organism: Nanorana parkeri; assembly: GCF_000935625.1. Taxonomy (NCBI): domain Eukaryota; kingdom Metazoa; phylum Chordata; class Amphibia; order Anura; family Dicroglossidae; genus Nanorana; species Nanorana parkeri. The sequence goes on along the minus strand of NW_017306288.1, from coordinate 2,929,168 downwards.
CCATGGGGTAAGATTCCCTGTAAGTAGAGGCAACAGAGGGCTCCAATAACAGCCCAATAAGAAAAAAAAATTGTTTCGTTCTTCAGAACTGCCGGAACTGCACGAGGGCAGTAACTAGCACCTCAGCCAGTCATACATGCTCTTTATCCCAAAGGGAAGTTTTCCAGCCCATCAGTAATTCTCCCACATGAATAGGACTAATCTTTCCCTCTCCCATGGTGTGCAGGAGCAAAAGTACTGGTATCAGTACCAGCACACATACTGAAAGATCCTTCTTTCTGGGATCACCAGCACATGTATCGAGAACTCTGTGTCCATCATTCTTGGGTCTACAGGACCAGCACACGCACTGATAGCTCCTTGTCCATCATACTTGAGTCTACAGGCTAGCACACGTACCGATAGCTCCTTGTCCATTATTCTTGGGTTTACAGGACCAGCACACGTACTGAAAGCTCCTTGTCCATTATTCTTGAGCCTACAGGCTAGCACACGTACTGATAGCTCCTTGTCCATTATTCTTGAGCCTACAGGCCAGCACACGTACTGATAGCTCCTTGTCCACCATTCCTGGGTCTACACAGAATTATATCAGTAACACAGAGCTGAAGACATCTAAGGAATATAAGAAGTAATCAGTTGAAAACACTGTAGAAACACAAGTCCGAAGTACTGGACTGCAATTTTTGTTTAAGCTTCTGAATATCGCTGTAAAACTGTCCTAGCTACAAGGAAATATACTATTCATGAATCATCATCACAAAAAAAAGTGAAAAATCAGCAATTCTTACAATTTGATCTCCTCCAAAAGTACAGTTAATGCTATTAACTCTAATAAAAAGCAGCAATGTACAAAGACAAGAAGAAACATTTTTTTTTTTTTTTTTTAGAGTATAGACCACACACAAAA
>NW_017306288.1:2902221-2928204 GCF_000935625.1 Nanorana parkeri | reverse complement strand
TGCAAAGAAAAAAAGAAACATTTTTTTTTTTTTTTTTTAGAGTATAGAACACACAACAGAACCATTTTAATTTAACAGCTCACACATTGAACAAACCCACCTAAAAATGTTATCTGGACCTTCAGTGCTGGAAGCATATAAAACCCTGCTGCACAGTGTTTGCAGGTTTCTGTAGCACTAAAGATACATGTCAGAGCTAGAAAAGGGGGTATGTACAGTAGATGCTGGATGCATTCTGCCTTGTGAATAAAAAGAAGAGGTGAAGTTTCACCGTCTGCAGCCAGATTCCAGCTGTCATTTTCTAGAGCGGTTTAGAAAATAGAAGGCTTTGGATGCTACAGGCAACACAGTTCATATACATGGGAACTGCAGATCGCTTCAGCAATAAACAGTATTAAGGCAGAGCAAAAGAAAACACAATGTATTCATAACTCTGACATTAAATTATATTCTTGGGACTAGTCTGAAAAGTATAGTATGAGAAAACTTTTAAAGAACTCTGGACAAAATAAAACATAATCCTTGCAGTGGGGCAACCTCCACACCACAAGGGTTAAGTGCTTGTTTTAGTCTAGTGTCTAAAATAACAGATATATTCACCCGTACCTCTGTCCCATCTGGCTGCTAGACTGGTCTCTCCCTCCCCAGTGATGGAATGAAACAGTCTAGCATCCAGGCAGGACCAAGGTTCAGTGGAGTACATCTTTATTATTTTAGACCCTAGATGAAAAACAGGCTATCCCCACTGCAAGGGTTAAGTTTTGTTCTGCCTGGCATTCTTTAAAGAACTAACTTGCGGTTTTTAAAGAACCCAACAGATACACAGTTGTTGTCTTTGCCAATCTGTTTTTTCAAGAAGCAGGTCCTGGGTCTGTTATCCAGATCTTCCCTCCACTACCTGGACCAAGCATGTGCAAGGATAAGAATGACACAGTGAAACATGCATCTTTGATACAAAGTCAACAGTGGCAGGTGCCATATGTCTCCAGAAATTCACCAAAGCTGCTGAAATCACTGAAGAAAAGGAGACAGCTACACTTTCTTTCCTTGAAATAGGAAGAGGTCCTGAACTTGACAACCTAGGGGTAGGGGGGAAATGCACGTGTACCCTCCAAGATAAAATTGTTCAAATTATAAAGAAGGAGAGGTTCAAGCTGCATTATAAGAAAGACAAGTTTTTCTCATTCATAAAGTTATGAATAAAGTTAATGAATGGTTATAAACCGGTTCAAAATCTTGCACAAGCAGAAATTAAAGCTACCCTGTCATTTATAATTAAAAAAAAAAAAGACAAGTCTTGCAATAATGGAGCTATTCTATACATCGCTTTGGTGACCCGTGTCTGCCACCTTCACTCCATTACAGCGATGGAGCCTCTGTCAGACTCTTCATCATTTGACAGGAACATCAACTTCCTGTCCCCTGTAATGTTTTTCCATCCTGACGCCTTAAATCACAACAGGACAAAGCAGTGATGTAGGGATTAGAGAATAGAACTACAAACGAGCGGTGGTCATAGGTTTCAGACACTCTAAAGGTGCCCATACACTGTACGATTCTCGTATGAGAATCGCGGGAAGTCCCACGATCGTACGAGAATCGTACAGTGTATGGAAGGCGTGCGACCGTTTCTACTGTACGGTCGCACGTCTTCCATTGAACAAGCAGGCTGGAAAACCCGCCGGGAATCGTACGATTCTCGGCGAGTGAGTGGCCTGCTTGTTCGACAACTGACGAACGGGCCGGGGTGCGCACGCGCACACTGCCCGTTTGCCGTCCTTGTAAGCCCGCCCCTCATTGCAGTCATCGCAAGCCCGCCGGCGGGCTTGCGATGATCGCAAGTATGATCTGCCTGTCCAAGATGGGCAGATCGTACGTTTTTTTAGTACTTTACAACCATTGCAAGACTAAGGTCTTGCGATGGTTGTAAAGTGTATGGCCACCTTTAGTCTGATAGAGGCTGCAGTACTTGAACAGAGGGAAGGTGTGAGAGAGGCCAACAACGAGGAGAATATAAAAGCTCATCTAGTGCACAGAACTGCTTTTTTTTTTTTTGTAGCTAAGGTGCATACATTTGAAAGATGTGCTCCATATAAAAAGGTACAAACTAGGGATGTCCCGATACCACTTTTTCAAGACCAAGTACTGTCCCTTATGTACTTGCCGATACCAATTACCGATACTTTTTCTTAAAGGGACATGTGACATTTTTTCTAAAACAATACAGACTAATGATTTTAGGGCAGTTTCTCACCAGTGCTGCGTGCATTGGAGGTGACAGGTTCTCTTTAAGGTGACATTAGGGGTCTTTTAGACCTCTAGTGTCACCTTTCTACTTCACTGGATTCACTGAATGTAAATACAGCAGGCAATGGCTGAGAGCAATAGCCAGCCTGCTGTTGGATATTTTAAATTGCAATAGCCAATAGCAGGCTGGCTATTGTATCCCCCCACTGCCTGCTGTCAATCAGCAAAGGAGGGAACTGAAGACAAAGTTCTCAATCAGGTCCTCTCTGCTGATTGACAGCAGGCAATGGGGGGGTACAATTGCCAGCCTGCTATTGGTAATTGCAATTTAAAATATCCAATAGCAGGCTGGCTATTGTTACAAGTGTCCATTCCTTTTCCACTTGATGAAACTGTTTGCTTTTGGTTGTATATCTCAGTGTAAGATGTCCATGCTCCTTATGTGTTTAATAATGCTCTCACCAGACCCACACAGAAGTTTTCCCTCTCAATGAAAGAAGAGAATGTCCGTTCTGTGTGAAGGCAAGATTTACAGCTTCTCTCCCCCTGAGCACACTGAACGGACATTCTCTTCTTACAATGAGAGTGAAAACTGCTGTGCAGCAAGGAGCACGGGCATCTCACACTGAGATATATCACCAAAAGGAAACCGAGTCATAAAGTTGAAAAGGACGGGACACGGAGGAGCAGCAGCAGGTAAGATACAGGGGGGAGGGGAGATGGATCACAGCTGCAGTCTCTTCTGCCTTCTCGTGCTGGCTACAGAGGTCTGTGAAAGGGACACCAAGCTCTGCAGCCAGCGCCAGCAGGGAGAAGAGACTGTCCACACAACATGTATTCCGGGGGAGGGGCTACGGGGGTCAATGGCCGAAGCCAGTTGAAAAAATGTATCTGATCTAGGCATCGGGCCATTTTCAGGAGTACAAGTACTCCTGAAAATGCCCTGTATCGGCCCCGAAACCGGTACTAGCATCGGTATCGGGACATCTCTAGTACAAACACATGTAAAGGGTTTTACAAGACAAAAATGTGTAAACCTGCTCTTCCAAGCAAACCTATCAGATAGCATAGCACATCTTATTAACCTCCCAGTCTGCTGTTGCAGTTAACCAATATTGCTTGGTTACTATTCCAGCTCTAAACAATAACGGTGGATTACCCCACAGCCGATATAACCACTCCCTCCTGACACAAACTTGCCCACTGTCAAGGTGGCCATACACTTTACAACCATCGCAAAACCTTAGTCTTGCGATGGTTGTAAAGTAATTTTAAAAAATTTACGATCTGCCCAATTTAGACAGGCAGATCGTACTTGCGATCATCGCAAGCCCGCCCCCGAGGGGCGGGCTTCCGATGACCACAATGCTGAATGAGCAGTGTGCGCGTGCGCAAACCGGCCCGTTCGGCATTTGTCTCCCGAGCATCATTCAAACCAGCCGAAAATCGTAAGATTTTCTGCTGGTTTTCTAGCATGCTCCTTAGACAAAAGACGTGCGACCGTACAGTAGAAACGTCTTTATTCACACTGCAGTGTATAGGCACCTTTAGCCAGTCAGGCTTTCCTGCATTGAATAGTGCTGTCAGTCTCAGTATTGCATCCAAGTCTTGCTATGCCAGGGATTACAGAGAGTTGATATAAAATTCTTGTACTGGCCTTAAAATAGTTTTTGCAGCCCTTAAACACTGGAATTTTAATAGTCGGGTTATACTGCCACCTACAGCAGGTTAGCAAATAGAACCAGTTGTGAGCCAGCCCTCGTACAATCCCTCCTCTAGTCCCAAACCAATGCTGCATCCTCTGCCACAGAGAGAAAGGCAGGAATCTCAGATTCACTAACAGAAATAAACATTCACTTAGCAGAAATGAAGGAAGCAGAAGACACTTCATCAGAAAACATCCAAAGACAAGGGACCAGCTCCTAGGGAACAGGTTCTACAGAGATCTGCGGACTTACACTATCTCTCAGAACGGACACTTGTGTTGCCCCTGTTGACAGTCCAAGGAAGTACTGGGCCATTCAGAGTTTGATACTTCCTGCCAAGCAGGAACAGAGCGGCATACCTTGATGGGGAAGGCCACCAGCTGAGGAGCTCAAAAAGGTGAAACCTTGCCCCTAGAAAACAAATGCAGTCATTAACGACACAATCCACATCATCCATGGGAGAAATACCAAACCTTCCTAGAGGAGAGTGTTCTGTTGCACTCAAGAGGCATCCAATGAAGGTCTATTAAACATGCAGGCTCTCAAGAAGGATCCCTCTGATGAGGCAGGAATAGTTTGCTCATGTGACTAGTATGAAGCCCAGCATGTGGGGACACATCAAACATAGAGGCATTTTCGGGGAAACAGAAGGCACCGCTATATCCCGCAACTGAGACTGCAAATGAGCATCTGGTCCTTGTTAAACTATGAAGTTAATTGCAATGACATTGCCCAGGCACCCTGACACTGAAGAGGAAGCTGAAGGTAACAGAGTCCACAAGAAAAGGGAAGACTAAGGAAGGAAATGAACCCTTAGACATCCCAAAGGGGATAAAATGGGTAACATCCTTGACAGGTAAGGAAGAGAGCAAAAATCCACCAGCAGGGATCCTCTTGCGTGCAGGCCTAATACAACCCTTCCCCCTCACCGTTTGGTGAGCCAAAATTATTGAGTAGCTTTGTGGCCATTGGCGAGGAAGGTATTTTGGAGAGGTTATGAAGGTTGAGGGATGGATAGTTGTGTTATCAATCCTGATCGAAAAGTTGGGGGAGGGAATACCATGAGCTCAGTTTTTGAAAGATTGAGCTTTAAGAAGTGACATCCAGACTGATAACTGCATGAGACTTAAACGAAAAGGAACTAACAATGGTAGGTTTCCGGTTTTATATTGCAGGCATTCGTCCTTCTGGGGTTATCAGATAAATGTCTGCAAAATCACTAGGCTTGTATGGGCTGAGGTCACCTGTAGCAGCAAGATTGTCCTCTGAGTGGCTTAGCAAAGACAAGTTACATCTGCAAAGTGGTAATGCAACTAGGCCTAAAATAAATACTCCTAACACTCAGGTGCTGATGAGGGTTTCAGGTGGCTGGAGGTGACCAAGTCACTGCAGGCGGGCAGTGAAAGCCAAAACAGAGATCCACATGGTGCTTCAGGAGCAGGATGATTTATTTATATTTTTTTACTCCATGCTATATGGTGGGAAAAGAGCATGAAGCATGCACACGCAGCCCATTAGGGTTAGTATGGTCTACAAAACTAGAGACCAGCTCAAGCAGCGGTACAGCAAGGAAGGAGCCCCTGCAAGGTTCCCAGAACAGGACAGCAGGATGATGAGCCACTAGCTAGACCATTGTGAAGCATTAGGAAACCAAAATATCATTCCACAGACAGCGTGGAGGTGGAGTGGACAGTGGAGAGTCCTACAGCTCAGGGTGAAGTGAAGCTGGGGTGACAACCGTGGCAAGCAGAGAGACGCTCAGGACAGGCTAGGATAAGCCCACAGGCAACTGAAAAGGATAGAGGCTTTCAATTCCAGAGGAAGAGGAGGGGATGGCAAGCAAACCAAGCCCCAGCTCTCTCTGCAAGCGCCACTATAAATAGTGAAAAGCCTGTACACCAAAAACGCCCCCCCAACACAGTCAAGAGCTCAATTGGGTGGGCTCACAGCCAAAAGGCACAGCGAAGGCAATGCCAAAAGCACTTCCCAAATAGATGCAAAAATCACCATAATTCCCTGCTGGCATCCTATAAGGCATACCAAGGACCTACGTGGCTGAATGCCCACCCACCCATTCCATCTCATAAGGAGAAGCGAAGACTAAAGGCTCTGCGGGAAGGCCATAACCAGTAATATGCACTCCAAGAGCCCAACGTACACCCCTTGTAAAATGAATCCATGCATGAGGCTACAGTCACAGCCAGGACACTGGTCGGCATAGAGAACAGTGGTAGTGGGAGGACAAAACTACCACTCGCCTGATGCACAAATACACACACTCAGCACAAGTGTACTGCACCAAGCACCATACAGCCGGCAGACAGCAGAGAAAGGCAGAGGTACCCACAGACCGCTCCGGAACCCCCCCCCCTCCCAAAGAAGGGAGATAGGACGGAGTTTTGTATACTTACCATATCCTGACAAGTAGAGAGTACCCTCCCTGCAACAGAATCTCCTCTCCACCGAAGCAAGGAAGCTGTCTCTGCCAAGGGGGACACTGACAAAGCAGTGAGCCACTTGGTCATATGCACCCCTCCCGTGAGGAACACTCACAGGCTGCCTCAGATCCAGGATAGGACAGTCGCAGCCGACCCTGCACGTAGCTAAGGATCTGCGTGTGCTTGATGGCTGAGCTGGGGGGACTGCAAGGATCTAGTCATCTATGATCCAGCTTGTCACCCAGCTCAGCTGTTGATAGGTCTTGAAAACTGAAGAAAAACAAAAAGGAGTATTCCCTGCAAAATAAAAAAAAGGAAGTAAGAGTCCCAGCAGGGGGCTTAGGCCCTTACTCCTTGACATTAGGCAAAAATATATCAGCTCTCTCTAGCTGCTAGGGGGCTTGGCCACGTTTTTGTTTTGTGCCTAGTGTCCTACTCCTGAAGGTGGCGTTATACCCTATTCTGTCAAGATCGGAAGATCTGCACTTTTTTTAAAAAAGTCAGAAGTTTAGGAGGACTACCACAAAGAATATACACAGATGTGTTTTCAGTGACGCTGAAGAAAAGGCATCCAACCTCCCAGGACACCAGCATGCTGGGTAGAGGTATTATATGGGTGCTAGCTTACAGGTGAAACTCGAATAACTAGAAGATCATGCAAAAGTAATTGCAGTAAGTGCTGCAAAAAGGGGCCCAAACCAAGTACTGAGTACATATGCATGCTTGTACTTTTCAGAGGTCCGATATTGTTCTATGTACAAACCTTGTTTTATTGATTGCATGCAATAATCTACTTTTTTGAGGTTGTGGATTTGGGGTTCTTGGGGTTTTCATGAGCTGTAAGCCATAATCATTTATGACAGCAATTATGACAAATCACGGCTTGAATTATCTTGCTTTGCATGTAATGAGTCTATCTCATATATTAGTTTCACCTTTTAAGTTGCATTAGTGAAATAAATGAACTTTGCACGATATTCGAATTATTCGAGTTTCACCTGTATATCTTTTTCTGTTTTCCAGTGTCCCATCCTGCTGTAGGAAGCAGTTTAACCCAACTCTAATTGAATTCCTGCATTCCTTGGCGCGAGCTGTATTTAAAGAGCATATTAGGAAATCGAATGCATCCAAAACTACATTAAATACTGGTCAGTTCAGCTTTAAAAACATAGGTGCAGAAAGTTTCCATTTTTCAAAAACAACAGCAACTCCAAGTCAGTCTTTAAAACAAAACAAAAACCACCCCATCTCATAAATCCAATAACTTTACATTAAAAAAATAAAATAAAAATGCAGACTTTTAAAGTGAACAACCAAAGTGATTGTAGTCTGTCAGCAAAGTGTGAAATTATTGTATTCCATGATTTATTGAAGACACTAACATACAATACAAACTCAGTTGTAGACAAGTCAACCAAAGCTGGACACACAAGCCAAAACCAAAAAAAAGTAATTTTGTTTCCTCTCAAAATGGTAAATGTCTAATACACCTTGGAGCCCCCGGACTGCAACACCAGATAAAACAGCCCCAGAGGCTTGAGAAGGGAAATGCCAATTTGCACACTGTGCATTATTTTGTGTAAAGAGAAGCAGTTTTTTTTCCTCTCGACCAAATAAGCCCCTATTAAAGCGCAGTTGATATTTCATTGGCAGTTATTATTGTGAGACAAAAATGGATGGGAACAATTTTACGAAGATTTAAGTCACACACAAAAGAAATATTACAAACTTGTATTGGGAATTGATTTTTCACATTTTGTATAAAAAAAATAAAATAAAATAGAAATTGTAATACAGCAGTAAGGCCAATATAACATTGATCTAAAGACTGGAGGGAATTAACTCCCTAAAGGGTCCCCCCGTAGAGAATTTATATGGACAAAGTACAAATACTACAAAACTGACTTAAAGGGAATCTTTCATAAATAGGGCCTCTGTGATTAGACTGACCAGAGAGCCAACATTTCCCCACCCATGTGCTGTATACTAGTTCTGGAGCTAAACCTCTTGCTCTGTAGACAGTAATGGAGTTCAGGCGAGACTGCTTTAGCCGGGGGCCTAATCACAAAAGGTGTTTTACTTTTTACAGATTCCCATTAAGAGTACAACTTTCTTTCCAAAAATTGTTCATGCACAATATGACTAGAAACCCTGTATCAATAAAGTTCCCACCCCCCCATGTAAAATTAAATAGGTTTAGCTGTATGATATTTATTTTATATCCTAGATCAAGTATTGTAGAGAATTAAAATTTTGGAACAGGAGGCAAAAACCAAATAAAAAAAAAAAAAGACCAAGAAAATTTAAAAAGTAAGAAGAAAAAAGATACAGTAAAGAGATCCTTTAGAGCTTTAACCAACATCTGCTTTAAATAAAATCATACCAAATTTACAATATTTTCTTTAAAATCCCTCGCTCCTAAAGAAAAGTGCATTTGGAACCAGCATACATTTCAAAAGGTTTCCTTTTTTTAGCAGCTAAATGATTAGATTAATTACCAAGGTAGCTTACACTTTCTCAAAAGCCAAAAAAAAAGTAAGGAAGTCAAAACTGACAAGGGAAAAAAAAAAAATGTTCAAATATAAAAATTTTAAATAATTTACTTCCAGAAATGTTAAATAAAAGCAAATATGGATTTCCTTTGTAGCCGTGAAGAAAGAGGACATCAAGGTAAGCATGCATTTTACCGGAGGGGGAAGGAAAAACACCTTTTGTTTTTATTTTATTTTTTTACAGGCACTGGCAGACTCAATGAACACCCCTTATATTAAACACATTTAGCAATTTTGTTCCCCCCCCCTCCCAATAATTAAAGAATGGAAAATTAAAAAATAAAACCGAAATGTGCTCTGTTATAAAATGTTCATTTTGTTTTAATATAACACAGTCAGTAGATTTGCAAATGAATGAATTATGTCTTGGCTAGCAACTGGCACTTCTCGCTGGTACCAAATTGAAGTCTTCATGATGGTAACGCAAGGTTCGGTTTTGAATTCAAGACACGCGCCATGCCTTAGTGCAACAAATATGTGCGACACGCAAAACAGGATACTGACAGGACAGCTGCATGGAAGTAAGGTCCTGAATGAGTGACGTCTGGGGATTTGTTCCTCGATGCATCCGTCCTAACGCAGCCACAGTTTGAGACGCAGTGCATCAACTCCGTTTAAATAGTATCTGAACAGGCGTTTATCCCGCACAAAACCAAGGTTTTCATAAAGTTTCAAAGCAGACTTGTTTGTGATTTCTGTTTCCAAGACAACCTGTATTAAAATAAGAATAAAGTAGGCAATCAGAAACTGACTTAAAAGAGCAAGGATCCTGCGTTCATGCAAAAATCATTCAGCCAACATTTAAGATACTCTCCACTAAACAAGCCTGTGGTAAGATGCTGCAAGATGTAGCTCTATGAAAGCCCAACTCTACGCCGCCCTCTAGAGCAATGGTTCTCAACCTGTGTAGCCTCAGGACCCACATTTGTCCTTGGTCATTAAGTCACGACCCAAGTCGCCGTGCAATGGAACGCACGACATTAGGATACCACGCATTTCAGCGCGGGCGTACAAACGGTGGGTGAGAGGTGCGTTTGGGGTACCATTCAAAATGAATGGTAACACAACACACTTCCAACACCAAAACACATAGGGGGGAATTTATCAAAGCAAATGCGGGTGTTTGAACTTGCACGGAATAGGTTTGCACCAGATTTATCAAGCTAATGTAATGATGTTGATAAATGAGGTTTAATAGACTCCAGGAAAGACGACTTGTAACTTCAGGCAAAAAGCTTAACTGTCGCTTCTTGACAAGAAGTGGTCATGGGGACTTCTTAAGTTGTGATTGTTTTCTTAAATGATGCTCCAGTTTCAGACAGCCCAGAAAAAGAGCAGATGAAAACATGTGCAAAAAAGGTGCAAAAAAACATGCAACTGAAAAAGTAGTGCAAGCTCTGAAGAAAACAGGTGCAAAACACGTGCTGTTGGAAAAGTAGTGCAAGCTCAGGTGAAAACAGGGGCACATGTTGAAAGACAGATTTGCACATAAAAAAAACAGAGGCACATGTTAAAAAACAGATTTGCAAAAAAAAAAAAAAAAAAAAAAATTATCTAAGAGGCTAAAACTGTCGCAAGTGCTTTGATAAATTCCTCCAGAGTAGGTGCGATTGTGTGGTACAGTTTAACGCACTGTACTAGTGTGTGAACGGGCCCCCAAAAAACACATACATACACAGACAAAGTCTCACACAAACATATACACTCCCAATTTTTTTTTTTCATTTTGTACTCCCTACCTTACGAGAACTGGAGTGGATCCTCAGCCTCAGGTCCAGTGTGGGCTGTGACGGAGCTCCAGTCATATGTGCAATGCTTGCTCCCTCGTGCGCTCTGTAGAGGTGCCAGGAGCCAAAATGCGACATTGGTCCAGGCACCTCTACAGGACATGCGAGGGAGCTGTAAGCAATGCATGTATGGATTAAACTCCCTCACGGCCATAGCCCCATCCCAAGCTGACAAAAGCTGGGCAGCATATTTTGAATGGCTGCTTGACGCGAGAACTGACAGTGCTGCTCTGGGGGGAGGCTGAGGAGCCTCTCATCTAGAGAAGCGGAACCCATGCAGCGACCCACTAAACATAGGGGCGCGACTCGCTTTTGGGTCACAACCCACAAGTTGAGAACCAAGGCTCTACAGTTTACATGCGTATTCAGAATGTAAGGCAGATTCCAACACCATTGAGAGTGCTGGGGTAGTAGACAGGATAACAAACAAGTCAATTAAAGCAAAATGAAGTTGTGAAAAAGCACCGGTAGACTGATTGCCCCTTGGTTAAACCCACCTCAGTTTGGTCTAAATATTTCCTGGTCTTTTTTGCTCGGAGCGCCGCCCACCGGAGCAGCAGTGACACGACGCTCGGCGAGGTAAGTAAGAAGAAACCTGACCAGCTCCAGACGCTGACTCGAGTATAAGTCGAGGGGGGGCACTTTTCAGCACAAAAAATGGGCTGAATAACTCGGCTTATACGGTAGTTAGAAATGTTTCAGAAGTGATTTATGAAGTTTTTAACAATCATGATTTAATCCGATTAACCGATTAATCGAACTTAATAAATCAGCCAACTAATCGATTATGAAAATAATAGTTAGCTGCAGCCCTAATCATGAGTCTGCTTTATTAAGTTGAAGTATCCCTATAGATAAACCTGCGCTCTAGACATAGCTGAAGAACCCCTACACTGTGGTAAGCACTGTTCATTTAAAAATATATAAAGTGCATTTCCTACTGTTGGTCCTACCCGGACTTTTAGTTTTTGAATACTTTTTTTATTCGATTTCTATAAATGAAAATACCCAAAATACTTATTGAATATAAAAATATTTAAAGTGACACTAAAAACTCAGGAGTTCAATCTTAAAAATACATTCAAGTGCCCGAACTATTAACAAAAACGTATCTTATTTGTGTATCACTCGGCTGAAGATCCTCAAATCATTTCTGAATTGGTGCTGATACGGTCCTTCCTGCTGGAGGGTGGCTACTTTTGTTCCCCATGGTCCCTGTGTGTGTTGTAAAGTAGTCACCGCCCTAACCTCACTCCCATGATGGACTACAATCTCATGTTTAAAAAGTTTACTAATTGGTAATTGAAGTTATAGTCCACTACAGGAGTGAGCTTGGAGCAGTGGCTACTTTACAACACACACAGGGAACATGGGGAAGATAAGTAGCCACCCTCCAGAAGGAAGGACAGTGTCCGCACCAATTCAGAGATGATTTGAGGATCTACAGCCGAGTGATACACAAAATAGGAGACGTTTTTGTTATTAGTTCGAATGCATTTTTAAGATTGAATTCATGGAGTTTAGGGTCACTTTAAAGGACTGGCGATTTACCAATGCCAATATACAACTGAATTAGTCTGTGATGGGTCTTACCTCATCGCAATCCCCTTCAACCATGGCATAAATAGCTTTCTTAACCAAATTTGTACCTGAAAAGGTGAATAAAAAGAACAATTTTGTTAATCTTGACTATGAAATCAAAAGTGCAATTAATGTAAATACAAATCTGTAAAAAAAAATTATATATGGAGGACAATGGAAGGCATTATATGCATACACCACAGCTCTAGGACATTTTGTTTTCCTTGTGGGAGGTGTGGTAGTGTCAGCTGGAGGTCTTGGCGTGGGGGTAAGGATGAATGAAAAGGGGAATCTTTTGATTTTGGGAAGTTGCATCCAGGTATCAGTCGGTTGTGTTTTGTAGCAGGGGACAGTTCCAGGCCTGTTTTGCTATACTTACTGCAGCCATTTGCTCTCCTCCATCACTGCAGTAGATTAAGAGACCCCATAGTAAGCAGACTATTCTTTGAGATTGTATACATTTTCCCCGATGCTTGCACATAAGGTCTAATTCACACCATTACAACATGTGGTATTTAACCTTAACCACAAAAATGCATTGTGGTGTGAATAGGCCCCACCAGTGCCTGAAGCACCAGCAAAAACACCATAAAAATATATAGTGCCCAAATAATCTTGTGTATGCTACAGCTCATCCCCGTGGCACCAAATACCCCTTCAATTTATGGACTCCACTGGGGTAAGAAGTGCCAGAATTCTGAGGAAGGGGGTATGCCCCTGAAACACGTAAATCCAGCCTAAAAGCAGCTGGTGGCACGATGGTATTGTGATGTGACCGGAGGCAGCTTTTTTATACGCAGTCAGAGCTGAACATTCCTTAGATACTGATCTTGTGGTCTCTTATTGACAATCGTGACTGAAATTTTATAATTGTGAGTATTTATAACCGTTTTTATTATTCAAATAAAAAGATTTCACACAAGGAGGTGGCGTTTCGTTGCTTTTGTCTTCTATGCCATAATTGTAATTAATATAAAAGGAACCTTCCAGCACAATTCACCTACCAATGCCCTTTCTTCTGTATTTTGAATCCACCGCTAACATGGCTATATAACCTCTTCGAAACATCTTTTTGTGCATATCCAGCTTGCAGACGATGGCACCTACACACTCCTCTCCTACCATGGCCTGAAAAACAAATAGTGCAGGCGTTATTTTTCATAAAGATTTTGCAGACACTGGGAGAAAAACACTGAAGGTTAAAACACATTTGTTAGAGGAAAAAGGGCTGGTACTGATCAAAATTTTCGCGCTCGATCAAATTTGTTAAAAAAATTGATTAATTATAACGCACATGCAGATCAAACTACATTGGCCTATACAGCATAGCAATGAAGTAATAAAATGAACTAGGATCACACTAATCCAGCACGTTATTAATCTCAACAGCCCCACTCAATATGGCCGCCGCTTGAGTGGGGCAACACAGAATAATAACGTGCTGGATTAGTGTGATCCTAGCTCTTATTTTTATTTTATTTTATTTTCTTACTTCATTGCTGTGCTGCATGTGTATAGGCCAATGCCTTGGCTGGCGCTCGTGCAGAACAAGTTGCTTGAACAAACCTTAGTTGTAACGAAACCGGAAGTCAGGCGGTCGCAGAACTCGATAAGTGTCGACAGATCACCGGCCCAAGTGGCTCCGTCGGCTAATGAAGGGAAGGGGGAGGAGTCCGGTGACATCACCAGACTCCACCCCCTTCCTTTCGTTAGCCGACTGAGCCACTTGGGAAAGGGGGAGGAGTCGTGACGTCACAGACATAGACGTCACCGGACTCCTCCCCCCTTCGTTAGCCGACGGAGCCACTTGGGCCGGTGATCTGTCGACACTTATCGAGTTCTGCCACCGCCTGACTTCCCTCGCTCATGGGACCCCATCTGACCCCTGATCGAGCGCGAAAAAGGAGGTCAATAGGCATTTGATTGTTTTGCATTCCCATACATGTCTATGGGGATGCAAAATCCAAAGTACACCTTAAAAAAAAATAGGTGGTGAATGCAGCAACATTCATCTCATGAGTAATGTGAAGATACTTTGTTTTTTGCAGCCAAGCCTGAAGAGCGTTGCAATGATCGTGGGTGCAACACATAGGCTCTTGCATTGTATTCCCAATCCTCAGGTCTCTATGGAAGCTTGGAGGAAGTACTACAGCTTGAAGGAGGAAGAGGGATTCCCTGGCACGCTCTGCAGTTGTCTGTCTTCCACGGGACTTGTAGGAATTTCCTTAGAACAATCCCGGCCCAAGTGGCTCCGTCGGCTAACAAAGGGAAGGGGGGGAAGAATACAGTGACGTCATGGACATCGATGTCACCGGACTCCTCCCCCTTCCCTTCGTTAGCCGACTGAGCCACTTTGGGAAGGGAGGGGAGTGAGATCGACGTCACCGGATCTCCGACGGAAGACCCAGAAGCCGGCGGAGAGGTGAGTACCGATCAAAAGAATTTTAATCGATCAAAAAAATGAACGATTAACCGAGGAATTAATCGTTCATTTCCGCAGCCCTAATATATATATTACAACATGTGGTATTTAACCTTAACCACAAAAATGCATTGTGGTGTGAATATCCACTCTTTTTTCACAAAAATAACCAGTTCTATATAGGGCACAGTATGCCGATAAAGGCGGAGAAGGGTGGCCCCTCCATCAACTCATTCTGATATCTATTTAACACAGCAATTACTAATACTTTATCTGGACTTGCTTACAACTTTACTTGCTGCGAATGGTAGATATGAATTTGTATATGCCAATTTTCACATTGATTACTGAAAATGTATAAAAACACTGGAGATTTCTTTTAAAACATCAGCATAATACCCAAGGTAGAACGTTCATACTGAAGCCAAAATGATCATACTCCGTGCCATTACAGCATTAGCATGGTTTGAGGATTATAATGTTTTTGTTTTTATTATAGGAGCTGTCTATACCGCTCCAAATACACACTTTGTGTCAAAATAAGAATGTTGTTCTGAGACAATCAGCATCCAAACAATGGACAAAAGCTATCCATTAATAATTAGCATAGACCATTCAAAGCAAGAACACCAGTTACAAAAACATAAGTCTTTTCTTTGATGGTGGTACTAGCCATTCATTTCTTGCACTGGATTTTCTGAAAGCTCAGAGCTAACTGGCCATTAATCCAGCGTCCCTCCACCTACACTCTAAGGACCTTTAAATCATCACATCCTATACACTGTGTATTGGACGAGAGGATACTAGCTGGAGGGAGACAGGCTGAACGGAGCGCTCCAACAGCCAACTGGCTGCAAGGTTCAGGTGAGTATAAAAATTTTAGCACCTAGACTAAAACCAGCACTGACCCCATTGCAAGGGTTAAGATATTTTTTTTTTTCCAGGGAGTTCCTTAACGACACCAGATGGTAAAGTAAATCTGTCACAAATGTAATGCTGGGGGTGGGATGGGATTATAATGAGAGGTTCCCAGAGCAAAGGAAAACCACCTGTCAAAATGATCAACAGATCCAGAAACATAGGCAGCTGAGCTTCTCTGTCCAGCTTGGCTAAATTCCTCACACATCTATTTTTAAAGCGAAACTCCAGGATAAGCAAACATTTTCTTCATATAGGTACCATGTGCTTTCTTACTCAAATCTTAGAGTGCTTTGTGAATTTCTTCAAGCTCTGTGTAGTAATTCCATATGTAAAACTTTCCTCTGTGCAGAGCTTCCTGTAATAAAGACCGGTCACTGCGGCTCTTTCCCCTCATGCAGGGTGACTGGTCTATCCGCCCCCTCCAATGCTTTTCTGTCAGCAGCCTGTAGTTTGAGGCCCTCCTGGGTCCCATTCAGCTCTACACAGGTTATGTGCAGCACAGTAATGTTACTGCTACTTACATATGCCAATAACTGAGATTGCAAAGACATTTAGAGCACACAAAGTGGATTTAAATCCTTTGTGGCTGTTGAGAAATATATTTAAAAAAAAAAAAGATTTCTGTGCCTGTAGTTCAGCTTTAATGAGATGAACAGCCTCTACCTCACATTAAGGGCCAGTTCACAGAACTTTGTGTGTTCCAGCGTTGGATCGCATTAGAAAATCCTCTTGGGGTTATGGGGCAGGAGGAGGCGGTGCATTCAAGTCAATGGCACCGCATTGTTTTTCCTGCCCAACTGTCTGGTATCAGTACTTTGAGTCACCGTCATAGGGCTTGCCCAAACTCCAGATCTGCATAGCTATATTACGTCAGTGACCCAAATGCATGGAAGCCAAATGGTCGACAGGAAAGCCAGGTCATTTTTGGAAAAAAAATTACTTTGACCAATACTTTCCATTTTCTGATGAACTACATGGAAGCCACATGAGAAAATCAACCACCTGCATAAAGACTAAAAGCTTTATTCTTCTTAATTCCCAAACCAAAAGTAAAAAGAGAAGGAAATAGTTAGAAGGGGACCTAAACTTTGTTTTAGAATAATCTTATTTTTGCCCCCTACTATCCCAACCTTTAATCTACCATTACAGTGTTCTTTATACCTGCCTCACAATCACTTTGTGTGCCCTCCAGGTGCAGATCCCACCTCTAGAATGTGCTTGGAGGGCTTCATGGCCATGGTCTCCATCCAGGAATGCTGTGTCTGAACGGCTGATCAGCGCCATAAAGAGAAGAGACGTGAATTGCGAAGAGGAATATTAATAATTAGGGATGCACCGATACTAAAGATGCAGATAAGGAGTATTTGGGTGAATACTCTTACTAGCCCAAATGCTCCAATACTTACCCGATACGGGAACTTCGGCAGTGCCACAAGGGAGCATGGAGCCTGTGAAGGAACCCTGGTACTCAGGATGAGCATGTCCGCCGCAGTATTCTTCTTTGCTCAGGACATATTGCAACCCGCTGATCTTGAGCTCCCAGTTTCCCCATCACTAGTCGGGACCGAGTGTAGGGTGAAACACTGATTTATTGAGCAACTGTACAACCATTTATACACAGTGATCAGATTATAATCGAATCACATCCACCCTCCCTAGACATTCTTTCTGCACAACCCCGCAGGGGTCCACCTGCTGAAGAGCTCCAGACAGCTATAGCAGGAGTCCGGCCAGATGCTGGAGAATGTCATTGTCCTGAGCTCCATCAGAGTACAAAGGGAGCTAACGAGGAATGGTGCTGACAGTCTTTTGATGAACAAGTTACCCAGACTAACATAATTAAACATAACCCAACACCAACACACAAATAACCCATAAACTGATGACCATGTCATCACAGAGCCGGCTTCCCGGCCAATCAGGAAGCTAGGTGGCACGTCATGAGCCATTGCGTAGCTTCATGATTCGTCAGGAAGCCAGGCTGCCTCGCAGTGTCGCGAGGGAAGTGAAGCCGGTGTTCTTTGGATAGCACACAGGCTTTTCAGGCAATCAGGAAGCCTCCTGATAATCCGGGCCCAAGGATGCCATTATCATTATTGGAAAATAAATGTTAAAAAACGGTACTCTTACTCGATACCAAAAAAACAGTATTGGTGCATCTATTAATAATTTTCCACAAATATCTCCCTTTTTCCCCATTTTAAAGTGAGAAATTAGGTATTGGGAACATATTCAGAACCTCAAAAGTATCCAGCTACTGTTTAATGGAGCCCTCTGTAGATTAATTTAGAGAAAGCTACAAAAATGGAAAACATACTGCCGTGTTCTCTTAAGAAAACCTATATTTCTATGGACCACTGTCTATGTATATACTATGAGAAGCAGCGTCCAGAAAACTTAAAGCTTTAACAAGGATATGTGGAAAATGTAATGCACTAATCACCAAGACGTGATGGCCATTTGTAGGAATACGTTTCAACTCATACATTGCCAGCTATTCAAGGCTTCGGCATTAAAAATCTTTACCAATTTAAATTTCCACAGAAAGCATCACAGATGGCCGATTTGGGCGGAAGGAATTAGTCATTAATTGCTACTGTGCGGTAATTAAATCTTTAAGTGCATACAAACTGTGGATCTCTCAAGTTAATATTAAGCCACTCCAAAGATATCTCCAGAATATGACATAGCTCCATGTGATCTAGGACCCAGGGACTGCCAGATGACCCCGCTCGGAGCGCCGCCCACCGGAGCAGCAGTGACGCGACGAGGTAAGTAAGAAGAAACCTGACCAGCTCGAGACGCTGAATCGAGTATAAGCCGAGGGGGGGACTATTCAGCAAAAAAAAATGGGCTGAAAAACTCGGCTTATACTCGAGTATATACGGTATGATAAACAGGGTTATGTAAGGGTGTCAAGCACAATATGGGCCATTTCTGGCAGTTCATGTGCTTGGCAGGCAGGTTTGACCCTGCAAATGCTGGGACTAATGTGTGTACGGAGACTACAGAAGCAGCGTGAACAAGGCCCTTCTGGTACGTAGAACTGTTTGAAAACCCACCCGCATATGGCTGTGCTCAGTACAACTAGAGGGAGCTCCCTTTCCCCGCTTATAATATTCAGTGAGCAAGGCATGGTGGGGCTTGAGCAGCCTATAAACATCCCAGCAGATATATACAATACTCTGTTAAACCAACATTTAGTTTGTGTCTAACATAACATGCACACAGGTTTTTATCACAAGTGTCTAAAGTATTGATACTTCATCATAGAAGAATTGACAACTCTGCAGCATAAGTGACTGAGGTGACTAACCTTACCACCATCATGCCACGCTGACCAGTTAAAGGTATCTTGTAGGTTTTAATCTGAATGCAGATCTTTAAAGCACATCAGTATTAAAATAAAATACAAGCATAACTGTGCTTCTGGAGGCACATCTTCGCTTTAGAATACTTACCTGCAATCAGAGCCCCAAGTAAAGGCAAGGTCAGACACTCCTTGGAACCTAGAACTCTTAGGGCCCTTTCACATCTATGCGCTGCACTAGTCCGCATTAAGCTTAAACTGCATGCATGAAGGCAATTTTTAATAGCACGCCAACGCTGCGAAAGAAAAAAAAGAAATGGCGCTTTGTTGGAAAGAAATGATGCATGTTCATTTTAATGTTGGTTGTGGTATGCTGGCATTTGATATGCATTTAATATAAAAGGAATGCCTTAACGCAGTGCTAGTTAAAGCACCACAATGGATGGGATAGATGTGAATGGGCCCCCTATATAACTCTGTAGTGAAGATAAAACTAACACATTCAAAGTCACATTGTAGGTAAGTAGCAGACACCATAAAGATGCCTACGCTGTGTTATTCCCCCCAACCTTCAACTTGCCACATGAGCCCCTCAAAACCTGCACATGATTAAGCTAGCATCCCCTCCCAATTGCAATGTGAAAGTGATCAGGCTTGGCAATTGGCCACATTGCTGTGCCCTGGCAAGCTAAATCAAAAGACAAGTTTTTTTTAAATTATTTTTAAAGCACAAGCAGCACACTGGTGCCAGGACATGCCGGAACATTTAGTACCACAGAAGTACAGAATCACAAGATTTCCCCAGAAACAGAATGAATAACACATCTATAAACATCAATGTGACAGGACACGTTGCAGGTTCTCTCCTGATGTAGACATAGAACATGTTGGGGGTTCTCTCGGTGTAAGCAAAGGACAGGTTGTGGGTTCTCTTAGTGTAGACAAAGTCTCATAACTTTCATCCAACACAGAGATTGGACACAGACAACACTAGAGCTGCAGCTAACGATTATTTTCAAAATCGATTAGTTAGCCGATTATTAAGTTCGATTAATCGGTTAATCGGATAAACTATAAAATAAAATTTAAAAAATTGCTCCAGTGATGGACTACTAGTTTGTATTGAGGTTGTAGTCCATCACAGGAGCAAGCTTGGACCGGTGGAAGTAAAAAAGAAAAAAAAAAAAAAAGATAGTGTGGTGTGCAATATAGTGAAATGGAAAGTGTAAAATTATACAGCAATGAATGCAGAATGGCACCGGCTATAGAGGACTACAAAACCCAGCAAAAGCACATTATACAGCGCAATGCAGAATACCGCCAGTTATAGAGGAATACAACAAATCACAGCAATAGTACATAATAGCTGGTGGCATTCTGCATTGCGCTGTATAATATACTATTGCTGGGTTTTGTAGTCCTCTATAGCTGGTGGTATTTAGCATTGTACCACTTTATAATGCATTATTGCTGGGATTTGTTGTACTCTTCTACAGCTGGTGGTATTCTGCATTGCGCTGTATAATGTATTATTGCTGGGACTTGTAGTCCTCTATAAAGCGCAATGCAGAATATCACCAGCTATAGAGGAGTACAACAAATCCCAGCAATACATTATACATACAGTGTATAATGTATTGCTGGGATTTGTATTCCTATGTATAATATACAGCACAATGTACCATCAGCTATAGAGAAATACAAATCCCAGCAATACATTATAGAGCACCATGTGTGGGAAAGTGCAGGCTTACCTGAGCAGTCTTCCAGCAACTTGCTTCTGAGATCGGACCTGTCTATCAGCGGCTGTCATCCCCCCACACCTGCTCCTCCTTACTACATCTCCCCGCGTCCCTGTGCCAATCGTGGATGTGGATGGGCAGGAAATGTGAGGCGGGGAGGAGGTGCGGCATGTGGAGCGTGGATGCGAGCGGGTCTGGCAGCAGCGAGCGTGAGGTGGGGAGGAGGTGCAGCGCACAGCGTGTGGAGCCGTGAACAGGGCCAACTGATCGGAAGCCGATTAATCGATTATTGAAAAAGTTGACAACTTTTTCAATAATCGATTATAATAGATTATGTCGATTAGTTGTTGCAGCCCTAGACAACACACAAAATAATGTTATTATTTCAGTCTGTTAGCTGTTAAAGTGGCCACACATTTATTCCAACTAGATTATGTGTCCTCAACTGACTGAACACTTGACCCCTTTGCCCCACTGTCTTACCTAGGAATGGGCTATATTAGGTGATAGTTCTCAGTAGGGATGCACCGATACAGATGCATGCTCGTATTCGCCCAAATGCTCCGATGCCTAGCCCGATACCCGAACTTCCGGTATCAGTAAGCCGGGCAGCGAGTCATTATACGCTGCACTGCTTTCTGATTGGCCGGGAAGCCAGCTCCATGCTCCCTCATCAGTCGGTGACGAGGAAGCATGGAGCAGACTTCCCAGCCCAATCAGGAAGCAGTGTAATTACTCACTGCCTGGCTTCCTGATTGGTCGAGAAGCCCCCCGGGTTCCTGATGGCCAGAAAGCCAGCTCCATGGTTCCACCTTGTGACCCGGAAGCATGGAGATGGCTTCCCTGTTAATCAGATAGCCAGATGGTGTGTTATTACACACTGCTGGCTTCGTTAATGGGACTTCCGGTATCGGCGAGTAACGCCGGGGTGGGGCGGAGGGTTGGGGGAAATCAGTACTTGTACTCTATACCGAAAAACTGGTATCTGTACATCCCTAGGTAGGGCTGCAACAACTAATCGACATAATCGATTATTGAAAAAGTTGTCAACTTAATCGGCTTCCGATTGGTTGGCCCTGTTTACAGCTCCACACACGCTGCGCGCCGCACCTCCTCCCCACCTCAAGTTTGCTGCTGCCAGACCTGCCCACATCCACGCTCCACACGCCGCATCTCCTCCCCGGCTCACGTTCACCGCCCGCCCACATCCACGATCGGCACAGGGACATGGGGAGAAGTAGTAAGAAGGAGCAGGTGTGGGGGGATGACAGCCGCCGATAGACAGGTCCGATCTCAGAAGCAAGTTGCCGGAAGACTGCTCAGGTAAGCCTGAACTTTCCCACACATGGTGCTCTATAATGTATTGCTTGGATATTGTATTCCTCTATAGCTGATGGTACATTGTGCATAGGAATACAAATCCCAGCATTACATTATACACTGTATGTATAATGTACTATTGCTGGGATTTGTTGCACTCCTCTATAGCTGGTGGTATTCTGCATTGCGCTGTATAGAAGACTACAAATCCCAGCAATAATACATTATACAGCGCAATGCAGATTACCACCAGCTATAGGAGTACAACAAATCCCAGGAATACATTATACAGTGGTGCAATGCTGAATACCACTAGCTGGTATTCTGCATTGTGCTGTATAATGTACTATTGCTGGGTTTTGTAGTCCTCTATAGCCGGTGCCATTCTGCATTCATTGCTGTATAATTTTACACTTTTCATTTCACTATATTGCACACCACAATTTTGTTTTCTTTTTTACTTCCACCGCTCCAAGCCTGCTCCTGTGATGAACTACACTCAATACAAACTAGTAGTCCATCACAGGAGCCATTTATTTGTTTCTATTTTTTATCCGATTAATCGAACTTAATAAATCGGCTAACTAATCGTTAGCTGCAGCTCTATCCCTAGGTGTTCAGAATTCCATTAGACACTTGCCAAGAAGAAATTACATGTCTGTAGTTTTCATGCAGGGTGACCGTACATGAATTATGTATTGTAACATGTTAGCATCATCTCTATGAAAGCAGTTTTGTTAGGAACAGAGGCAGGCTTCAAGACTGTCTGCATTTTTAAAACCTGTATTGCTTTGTCCGGTGTGTTGTCATGCGTTGCCATTCCCATCCAAAGCTCTGTTGGTGTGTTCATGGATAAAAATGGACACAAACATTTTAAGTCAACACACCACACCGTTGTCAAACCTCTGTAGGAGGTGTAAACTTGCTCAGTGCGAACAGGTGCTTAACTTGGGACTCGCATACACCATAACGCAGTGCACTGTCAACACAGTAAAAAACAGCTAGCATGATTTCATTTTTAATGGGCCGTCAGTGCATGAAAAAAGCAGAGCCTGATGCCATCGTTGTAGCGCACTGTAGTTGTGCCTTGGGGTGCAGTTAACGTTAAATGACAATGCACAACTACAGTACACCGTGGCAAGGCAAAATAGCATGCACGGGCCCTGAACCTGTACTTTGCCCAGGCAGGATAAAGCAACAGGCTCACTTTATTGCCAGCCCTTGCAGAAGATTATACTTTCTTGGCTCTCCAATTCAGCCACCATGAGGGTGGAGTACTTCCGGGTACAAAAGGAACATGTGACTCACTTCCCTTCCTTCCACACGACAGTGCTGGTGCATGATATTTGGCCTCAGCGCTGTCACATAGGGCAGAGGAAGAAGAAAGTCTTCAGCTCAGTGTAACTGGCAACGTTTTGCTCCTGCGAGGACACATGGCATTGGAAAAGTGACGGCACAGCTATTTTTTTGCCTGGCACAGACAATTCACAAGTTCATTCAAACCTATGACCAAACGCACATATGCAAACTTAATTAGTCAGTGATGACATCTGTACAGGGATAGTACAGGCTATAGACAACAGAACATGCTGGGACGTGCAATTCAAGAGCAGCTGCCATACATCACCGTCCTATGACTTATTAGGCACAGGCGCTGCACTCAGTTTGGATAAAGTATGTGTACGTGGGTGTGGTGTACCTTGATTAGGCGATAATATCCCCAGATTTGTAGTATTCAAACAGAATACAATGACAGGACCTAACAGGAAGCAGCACCACTGCCAGCTGTAGATGGGATATCCATGCTTATTACCTGGACAGACAACATAATGATCCCTCAAAAGCATACAATGACCAGAGAGCAGAGCCACTGCTAACTGTAGATCTAGCAGGGTTAAGCCTTGGCTAGCTGACGGCATATGCTGTGGCTTTGAGTTCACCAGCAGCAGGGTACAATGAAAGCACTTACCCGGAAGCAAGATTGCGACCAGTTGTAGATGGAAGATGAACACAGGTGTACTAGGCCTTGCCTAAGTGGCAGGAATGATGGGACTTGTAGTCCTAGCAGTATACAATTACAGGACTTGATAAAAAAACAGAGCTGCGGCCAGTTGTGGATGAAACACCTGCAAATATAGTAGTAGACTTGGCTAGGTGACAGGAATGCTGGGACTTTTAGTTCTCCCAGGAGTATAAACAACAGAACTTAAAGGAATCAGAGCAGTGGCCAGTAGGGGACGAAGTACATATAGGAGTATCTAACCATTGGCTTGGTAATAGGAATGCACTGAAATTTCAGCTGCCAAAAACATTTCGGCCAATAATAGCACTTTTGACAAATTGCCAAAAGTACCAGGGCAGCCAAAAATGCAAACAAAAATTCTGTGCATCTATCTTCTCTCCACCCCGTTGGGTGCCGGTCTATGTACCTTCTGATGCAGCGGCCGCTGCCCAGCGGGGGAGGAGATAAGTTTTCAAAAGGCTCAGCGGGAGGGATGCCAAGCGGTGCGGTGACAGCTGTCATCGTTACAGGAGGCAGAGCTCTCCTCCTGCACTTCCCGGCTCCGCCTCCTGTGTCAGGATGGAGAGCACTGTGATCTGTCACAGGAGGCCGAGCTCTCCTCCTGCATTTCCCGGGTCCTCCTCCTGTGTCACGACGGAGATGCTGTGATCTGTCACAGTAGGCTGAGATCTCCGCCTGCACTTCCTGGCTGTCTCCTGTGTTAGGATGGAGAGCGCTGTGATCTGTCACAGTAGGCAGAGCTCTCCTCCTGCACTTCCCGGCTCCGCCTCCTGTGTCAGGATGGAGAGCACTGTGATCTGTTACAGTAGGCAGAGCTCTCCTCCTGCACTACCCGGCTCTGTCTCCTGTGTTAGGATGGAGAGCACTGTGATCTGTTACAGTAGGCAGAGCTCTCCTCCCACCACCACCCGCTCCACCTCCTGTGACAGCCAATTGGAGAGCGGGTATACAAACACTCACCGATCATCTGACCCTTGAGTGTTTGTAAATAACTGCACATAGTGTGCTTACTATGTCCCAGTTATGAATGAATGGGAAGTGATCTACAGCACATACCAGGAAGCAAAGCTAGGATCAGTTGCCCTGGTTAGGACAGAGCAATGATGGGACCTATAGTCCCCCCAGTGTTAGCACTTACTAGGAAGCATTGCTTTGGGGGAGTAGGCCCTGGTTAGGACAGAGCAATGCTGGGACCTGTAGTCCCCCCAGTGTTAGCACTTACTAGGAAGCATTGCTTTGGGGGAGTAGGCCCTGGTTAGGACAGAGCAATGCTGGGACCTGTCCCCCAGTGTCAGCACTTACTAGGAAGCAATCCTTTGGGGGAGTTGGCCCTGGTAAGGACAGAGCAATGCTGGGACTTGTAGTCCTCCCAGTGTCAGCACATACCAGGAAGCAATGCTTTGGGGGAGTAGGCCCTGGTGAGGACAGAGCAATGCTGGGACCTGTAGTCCCCCCAGTGTTAGCACTTACTAGGAAGCATTGCTTTGGGGGAGTAGGCGCTGGTTAGGACAGAGCAATGCTGGGACCTGTAGTCCCCCCAGTGTTAGCACTTACAAGGAAGCAATGCTTTGGGGGGAGTAGGCCCTGTAAGGACAGAGCAATGTTGGGACCTGTAGTCCCCCCAGTGTTAGCATTTACTAGGAAGCATTGCTTTGGGGGAGTAGGCCCTGGTTAGGGCAGAGCAATGCTGGGACCTGTAGTCCCCCCAGTGTCAGCACTTACCAGGAAGCAGAGCTGCGGCCAGTTGTGGATGAAGTAGCGGTAGGTGTAGATGGAGTAGGGCTCAGACAGGTCCCGGGTGATCAGTCTCATGATATCGGGCATTTGGAGTTCGGACTCGTAGCGCACATAGCGGATGTCGTGCACGGTGCAGGCGGCCAGCAGGGCGGGCAGGGCCTCCTCGGCCAGCCCGTTGGGGGCGGCAGTCCGTTCCT
>NW_017306288.1:2898789-2902202 GCF_000935625.1 Nanorana parkeri | reverse complement strand
CTCGTGCGCCGGGGGCAGCTTGCTCTGCAGGCTCTTGAGGTGCCGTAGGTCGGGGCCGATGAGGCCATTGAGCTGGCGGTGATGGTGGTGATGGCGGCGGTGGCCCTTGGGGCCCTCTGAAGCGTCGTTCCCAGCCGGCGTGTCGTCCCGACCTTCCTCCTCCTCCTCTCCGCTGTCGTCCTCCTCCTGCTCCCCCGGCAGGGCCAGGCCGGCCCCGGGGTAGTGTGAGAGCACGCCGGGCCCAGTCGGTACGTCCGCCATCCTGAGCAGAGACAAACGGGCTCCTTATAGACACACAGCGCGGGCCGCCCTCATCACCGGCCCGCACACGCACCGTCTCACCCGCGGCCGTAAAGCGCTGCCGCCGGCACACAGCTTTTTACGACACTTCCGGCAGCGCTGGGCCAGGGCCTCCGGGCGGTGGGGGGAAGTCGGCAGTGGTAGACTCCTCCTAAGTGTCATGGCAACGTCAGGCTGCCTCACTGCTGCGGCGCTGCTAGGCCCCGGATCCTCCAGGAGGGCAGGCTGGGACTTGTAGTTCCCTTCAGTGTCATTTCCGGGGACACTTGTCATTCAGGGCCTGAAAATGGCAATCTATGTCACTCTGAAGGTGTTCCACTTCAGAAACAGGGACGGCCTGATAATGTACATATGAGTGTTGAAAGGATACAATCCTGCTAATAAAAACATTTTTCTTAGCCTTTTGCTATTCGTGTTTGAACGTTTTATTTTCACTGAAATGTATTTGAATATTTCGTTTTTGATGGCCCTATATTGTCCCTCTCCTTGGGACATTTTTTTTTTTTTTGGCACTATGCTTTTGCTTGGATGACCTCATACTAAGATAACCAGATTTTTAAAATGAAATACAGCAACATTTTTTTTTAATTGGCAAATGGTAAAAAAATATTAGCATATTTTCCTCAAATTCTATATGTAGTATATGGAGTGATTGTATGATATAGACAGGGCTTAAAAAATCCGCTCGGCTGTGACGAGAGGACCCCGGTGCCAGGCGAGTAGCTTCCCGACCGGCCGTTTTAATTAAATAGCCGGCCGGGAGCTTCAGATTCAAGTGATCGGGCGTTTCTAGAGACGCCCAATTGCTTGTATTAGCAGCAGCTGTCACTGCCGTTGCCGGTCCTGAGATCCGCCGCGCCCAAGTGACTGGTGCCCAATTTACTTTTCACATCCCACAACCTGGCTAAGGATCCATCTCTGTACACTGGCAAGTTGTGATTAACTCCAAATACATGCGTCGTGTATACTTTACAAAAAAATTGCCGCAAGGTGCTACAGTGTTCGGGTTTGGCTTGAAGAAAAGGTGGCAACCCTACTCTGAGAGTGAAATGTCAGCCCTTCCTGCCTCTTGGGTTAAACACGTGCCCTTGGGGCTCAGGGGACGCTACACATGGCTTCTGATAGCCCACCATAGAGAGTCTCAGATGGGCTGTGCAGCATGTATGGTGTGCTCTGCAGGGTCACTTTCAGGTGGGGTCTCAGGTGGGTCCTGTGTCCAGCACGTTACTAAGCCCTGAGTCCAGCGGGTCACTAAGCCCTGAGTCCAGCGGGTCACTAAGCCCTGAGTCCAGCGTGTTACGAAGCCCTGCGTCCAGCGCATTACTAAGCCCAGAGTCCAGCGGGTCACTGAGTCCTGGGGGTCACTAAGCCCAGAGTCCAGCGGGTCACTGAGTCCTGGGGGTCACTAAGCCCAGAGTCCAGCAGGCCACTAAGCCCAGAGTCCAATTCATATACTGTTCTCCATTGCTGTATAAATGTATTGCTGGGATTTGTAGTCCCCCTACAGACGGTGCCATTCTGCATTACAGTGTAAGCTCCTCTGTACAGAGACTGATGTGACTGGCTCAGTGTTCTCTGTACAGCACTGTGGTATATGTCAGAGCTATATAAATGTATAATAATAGTGTGTGACTGTGGGGGGACATTAGGGTGTAAACTTCTCTGTGGAGAGACTGATGTGACTGGCTCAGTGTGGCGGCGGTGGGTGGGGGCAGGCCTAAAGCTGTGTAAGGGGCTCCAACATTTCTGATGGCTGCCCTGCAGGTAGGTGCTTAACCACTTGCCGTCCGCCCGTTGTAAAAAAACGGACGGATGGCACTGCAGCATTGGCGGGCTGCCGTCGCCAGACGGCATTAATTCATTTCAGTACAGCGCTGCATGACGGAATAAATGTCAGTCAAAGTACCGCAGCGCTGAATACTGAAAAATGGCCTGGCCAGGAAGGGGGTTTAACACCGCGGATGTCCACTGGTTAATAGAGCAGAACACCTAGGAATGGCCAATTGATCACAAACTATAAATCAGCCATACTGATTAAAGTTCTAGCAACATTAAATTTAAAAAGCCACTCCACTTAGGGTAAAAGAGCTACACATGGTTGAATAGAGGCGGGGGGTGGGCATCTATTGTCTGCCACATAGAATGCTGTTTTAACACCTCTCTCTGGGCAGCTTAATAACACCTGCTAGCTCCAATCGTGCAAATACAATCAACACCTTACCTTCATGAGGTCTCTGACCCCATGCTGGTTCCGATAAACAGATTATGTTGATTGGAGCAACATTCACCATACTTATTCCCATAGAATTTCTGTACAAGTCATTCTGAATTGAGAAAGCTGGTCGGATGACCAGCAAAAGGTCTTCAAGAATACAGCAAGTTCAGTTGCCTTGATTTATTTTTTACAGATATATAAACATGGTGCTGGATGTTTTTGCTGACATCATTGACCTTATATGGCTAAATGGTCAATGATGTCACAGCTTCCTGCCCCTTTGCTTACATACAGGTGCAGGCAGGAAATTGTCCAGCTGCAGCTGATTGGGCGGCAGTGGAAGGAGCTTCCTTCCTGGGTAAAGCTGGCCATACACCTTACAATTATCTGCAGATTTTCTGTGGTCAGATGGAAAAAGTGCAACAGATTGGCCCAGGTGGAGATTACTCCATCCACACAGTTAAGTGTAGATGGAGGAATCTGTTGCACCTTTTCCATCTGACCACAGAAAATCTGCAGATAATTGTAAGGTGTATGGCCAGCTTAAGAAAAGCTCAGGTTCGGAACTGCTTTGGTCTGAACTTGAGCTCATCCCTAGTAACAACAAGTACTTTTACTTACCTGATCGGCTTTCAACTCCCTCGGGGCCATAACGTATGATGTAGGGTTTATTGGCCCTGCATTGTACTTGCCTGCGACCACTTTATAGAAGAGGCTGAGGGACCCAGTTGCATACCATGAAGTGAGCCTGCAGGAGTGAGGGTTGTGGGTACCCTGGGAATAAATGTGCTTTTAAACCTTGTAGTGAAAGGGAATTTTTTTTTCTTTTTCCTGGAGTGCAGCTTTAAAACCATAATAATGATATTAATAAATATAATATAAATTAAAATATAAACAA
>NW_017306288.1:2895210-2897839 GCF_000935625.1 Nanorana parkeri | reverse complement strand
CTGCAGATTTTCTGTGGTCAGATGGAAAAAGTGCAACAGATTGGCCCAGGTGGAGATTACTCCATCCACACAGTTAAGTGTAGATGGAGGAATCTGTTGCACCTTTTCCATCTGACCACAGAAAATCTGCAGATAATTGTAAGGTGTATGGCCAGCTTAAGAAAAGCTCAGGTTCGGAACTGCTTTGGTCTGAACTTGAGCTCATCCCTAGTAACAACAAGTACTTTTACTTACCTGATCGGCTTTCAACTCCCTCGGGGCCATAACGTATGATGTAGGGTTTATTGGCCCTGCATTGTACTTGCCTGCGACCACTTTATAGAAGAGGCTGAGGGACCCAGTTGCATACCATGAAGTGAGCCTGCAGGAGTGAGGGTTGTGGGTACCCTGGGAATAAATGTGCTTTTAAACCTTGTAGTGAAAGGGAATTTTTTTTTCTTTTTCCTGGAGTGCAGCTTTAAAACCATAATAATGATATTAATAAATATAATATAAATTAAAATATAAACAACTTCCATCCAATGTTAATTTGAATAGCTACAGAAAAGTATGGGATACAAGTTAATATCCAAGACCTTACAGCTCTCTCCAGAACAGGAATCTTCGTGCAACACCGTTAAACAGAAAGAGCACCAACCTCTTGTGATAATGTCAAACAAGCTTTATTAATAAGAACAGTTCTCATACACGCAGAAGTACATGGCAAAAGAGCATGTAGCATAAAATCCATCCAAAGTGAGACTCCCTTAGTCCACTGGATACGGGTAACCGATGCTGAACCACTGCAGTTGCTTCTTCAAACATGCATCAAGGCTTATGTGTTTCGAAGGTGCTTTACTTTAGAGCTACCTGACTTTCACAAAATATGCGCATTCACACCAAGTATATGTGTTAATCGTATGGTTTTGTGCGATTAACACATGGTACCGCGCAATGCACCTACTGTGCATTACTGTGTGACAGGTGAGTTGCATTGCCATTCATTTGAAAAGCACCCCGAATGCACCTCCTGGTCGCGATGGGCTCGACCACGTCACAACGGGCGGTACCGCATTACTATGCATTGTGTTGTGGTTAAAAAAAGTAGTGCATGCATGGTACCACTGGTTAATCGCACGGAACCGTCCAATTAATGCACAGGCTTGGTGTGAACGGGCCCTAAAAGAATAGTCCACATTTGTGACCATATTTTGAGTGTAACATGAAACACGGTCACATTCTTCAACCCCTCTCCCCTCAACCCCCCTACCTGAATTGTGGAGTGCTTCACCCCACAGGCTGCTGTACTTTTTGATTTTGGTGAGGGTGTGCATGGCTCCGTTCAATGGAATCTGTTAATAGGAGACTATAAGCTCCATTTGTCAATGTGGCAGGGGGACTTGTAGCTCTCAATAGAACACAAGTGCTGTGATGTCACCACAATTATAGTCCATTGATTACTTTCTGCAGTCCCATAACTGAAGTCCGTACCTCCCTCCATACAGACTTGGGGCTAGAGGACCAGCCTGCAGGAGCCTGAGGATTGCACACGTGATCCATTTGATCATTCTTTGCATTCTTTGCATTTTCCAATTCGAAAAAATAATAAATTCAAATTTTTTCTTTTTTTAATGTTTGTTCTTTTTTATTAATGTTTTCCCCAAAAGGTGGGCTATGCCTTTAAAAGATGCTGCTTTTTCACACTTTGAGGAAAAATGGTAAGGGCAGAGATAAGTTCCTTAGCTGCCGGGGAGACACAATCTTTGAGAGAACCCTAAAGGTGCCCATACACCTTTCGATCATCGGACGACACTTTTCATCCGATGATCGAACGGTCGTACGATTTTCCTACGGCGGCCCCATCCTGCCCCGATTATCGCGAGGTTGGATCAGCGGTAATTAGAAGAAAGCACCTGGATGAATTGCGGTAATCAACCGCACGTAGTTTCGTCTGCGCATGTGCAGTGTAGATCGTACAAATTTCGACGTACGGAATCGCCACCAACCTTGCGAAAATCGTACGATCGACCAAAGTTTTCTAACCTGCTGGCTAGTCAAAAGTTGATCGATTGTATAGTATGTGCGGTTGTACACTGCCCATCAACCTTACGAATATTGGAAGAAAGCGCGATCGCATACAAAAATCGGCCGATATTCGTAAGGTGTATGGGCACCTTTAGACTTATGGCTCCAGAATTCATGGGGCGTGGTGGAACTTGCAGTTCCTAAGAAGCTGCTCCTGATTTACAACATACTGCTCTGGGTGAGGCTGAAATAATTGTAGTTCAAATCAAAGTCATGTCTGGTCAGAACTTATAACTTATATCTTATTGCCTATATAAGCAGAATAGAGCACAGCAGAAGTGACACACTATTTTATTTCACCACTATGTGAGTATGAGGCGTGTCACACATAGTTTTACACTGACATGAGTTACTATTGCAGTATTCAATAGCAGGCTGTAGTTATGTGGGAGGGATGTCATTACAAGTATGGCTTCACGCTTCGACATGTGCTTGCCCATGCTGGAATCCTACTTGAGCTGTCATGTGCATTCTCCCTCTGACAGCTGCCCTGCCAAGAGGAAACTACAATATCCTGCATGCTTTGTCTATGACATCACAGGTGTCTGTCGAGTGCCCTCATGCA
>NW_017306288.1:2853607-2895187 GCF_000935625.1 Nanorana parkeri | reverse complement strand
TACCGTATTTTTCCGTCTATAAGACACCCCCATGTATAGGACGCCCCCCACTTTTCTTACCCATTAATTCAGAAATCAATATTTTGCATGCTCTTTTGCATAACTGAATACATCCAGTTAAAATGTTGCAGAGTAAGACAGCCGCTTCCTGGTATTGGTATTTACCGGGATTTTTTTTGTTTTCTGACATTTTATGGGCTCAGAATGCTCCGACATTACCGCTCCCTGTTGCATCAAAGCACTGGCTACAGGCTCTCCGCAGCCTCAGCTAACGTCGGGTACACAAGGCTCATGATTGGAGGAAACCTGTAAGCTTGTCTCTGCAATCGGAAGTTTCACTCGTGAGGCTAGTTGGCAGAGGTATCGGCAGTTTCGCAACCGCGGTTCTCCTCTCGGCCCCCCGTGTATAAGACACCCCTCCATTTTTAGGTAAATATTTTAATGAAAAAGTATAGTCTTATACACGGAAAAATACAGTAGTTGTTTATCGGATTTTATCCTGGCTTAGAAAATAGTCACAATGTATAAATAGGATTACTGTATTTCTATTGATGATGAGGTAAAAAAAAATGTGTGAAATATGCTACAAATGACTCCACTCTCAAGAAGAAGACTCCTACATACATACCTTGTGTCAATGCCCAATTGCCGGATCCACTCTTCCAGTCAGGATACGGATCTGAACCCAGGGCCTCTGCTGTGCCTGGTGGTGGCTCTACCTGCAGAGCCACCCTGAAACCTTGGATAGTTCCTTGCCTGCTCTCATGTGTAATCCTCAAATAAACTCCTTGCTCCTCCCTTGAACTTCCTATTTAAGCCGTGCCTCTGCACTTCCTGTTTGCCAGATTATTGTGCTCCTTCCAATATCTTGCTTCCTGCTCCTTCTGTGATACAATCCTCTCATAAAACTACCCGTGTACCGACCTTTGGCTGCTGATTCCCCCACTACTCTCATCGTCTTGCACTTCATACCTGATACCTTTGGCTACTAACCTCAGCTTGTTCTCTGACTACGCTTCTGCCTGCTCCTATACTACTACCGTCTGCTTGTGTACCGAACTCGGCCTGTTATACCACAAATTTGCCTGTTGTTTCAGCTACTGGACTCCGAGCCTGATCCCGGATCGTGATACTTCCATATTGTCACTATACCATACCTCCCAACATTTTGAGATGATAAAGAGATACCTTCCAGCGTAATGTATTTAGGGAATGAACACACCTCTACCACTTAAGAATTTATATGCCAAAAATAATTGGTAAAACCCAGAATCATCTTTAAGATAAGAAAAGATGAAGGTTATAGTGCAAAATAACACTAACGATAGTTAAATAGAACCTTTTGATAGATATCTGTACATCAGACCAAAGAGAGAGACAACTGAGGAGGAGAAAGGGACAGAGGAATTTGGTTCCAAAAGAGGGACGGTCCCTCTCAATGAGGAACAGTTGGAAGGTATGACTATACTGGTCAGCAGACCTCTAGCCATGGAGCCAATGTTCACTCTCCTTAACAAGAAACCCAAAACCCTTACCATAATCCAGTATAAACTTCTATCATGTGTACTTACATCTACGAAGCAGGAGATCATGAAATTGCAGAAATCAGCTAGCCTTAGTGTCTATAAGTGAAAAGATGTGTCACATGGACTATGGTTAATAAAAAAGATCAGCTGAACTGGCAGATACCATGTCCAAGTTTGACGTTATATGGGCCTCATAGTTACAACATTTGCTGCCGCCCAAATTTGATTCCTGTGCCTACCATTCCTCAATAGCTACACTACACTACCTCCTACTCCACTGATCGCCCTCATCTTCCTTCTCTACTCTTCCCTCCTTCTGCTTCTTTCCCTCTGCTCTTGCATCTCCAGGTGCATAGTTGATGCCTACCCACTGCCACCTGTGTCGTAACTCTCAACAGCGAGGGGTATGTTGACTATTTCAAGGACACCAATTCTGGATTACCTTCTATGTACCACTTACCTGTAAGCTCTTTATACCTGCAATAAACAAAAAAGAAGAACAGTTGGTGTTTTTAAGCACCAGTGACAAGTCCAATAAATTTCAAGTAAGAGTTTATATATATATAAAACATATAGTTTATTAGATACCATACAAAAAGTTAAAAACAGTAATTGATTGAAGTATAAGGACTATATTAATAAATAAACACACAATTTGAGGAAACCTCCTACCACCCTCTTAGTCTCAACATTGGAGGCTACAATGAACATAATAGAGAATCTGATGATATGATTGATATATAAATAAATACAGTACAAAGCAAGTTTAATTCATGAGAAAAATGAAATCCAGTTAATAGTGGTAAGAACCTCCAATGGAAACACTTGGTGGGTGACAATGCAGAATGCGCAAAGCTCTACGTGTTTCGCGGCCACAGGCGCTTCCTCAGGAGAGGGAGGTATTCCCCTCGGTGTGAGATCAGCAAGTGCACAAGCAAGAGCGCCAAGCGAATCAAGGAGACACGTGTTCCCAGAATGAAGGAGAAGATAGATTCTAAATCAGGGGCTGCTTTTTGGGGATACTGATAGTATTGTGGTGGAGAGGAGTAGACTCATATCCAGAGTAAATCCACCAGAAAGAAAAACATCCCTTGGACAAGGCTAAGGGGTGTGGAAGCACATTTGGGCAGCCTGCTGACAGTCTCCAACATCGGAAGCACTGCTCTTTATACTTGTACTGTTTCCTCATGTGAATCTCAATACCTATATATTGTGTAACTCCTCTTCAGCAATGTCGTGATCTACATCTATGTACCGTTTTCTTGTTTCTCTTTGTGTTTTTGAATAAAATTAAAATTCAGACGTTAAAAAAAATGTACATAAATGAAAAAACAACTCTTTGACATAGGCCTACTATGCCATTGGATGAGTCCTAACCTGTCAAAAGGAAATTTCATTGTACTCTGATTAAGCATAGAGTCACTTGGTGTAACTACTTGAGTATAGGCATGTTACACCCTCTTCCTGTCCAGGCTGTTTTTCAGTTTTCAGTTCTGCGATACTTTGACAATTATTTGGTCATGCAACACTGTACTCAAATTAATTTTATATCCTTTTTTTTTTTTAGGCAGATAGAGCTTTCTTTTGCTTGGTCAAGGTCAGCAAGTCAGGGCTGGCAGCAGACAAGGGTACTTGCTGCATAAAGTGATACTAAATTTAGGAGCTAAATCTTAAAAATGTATTCAAGTAATTTAACTATTAACAAAAATGTATCCTATTTGTGTATCACTCGGCTGTAGATCCTCAAATCATCTCTGAATTGGTGCTGACGCTGTCCTTCCTTCTGGAGGGTGGCCACTTTTGTTCCCCATGTTGCCTGTGTGTTGTAAAGTAGCCACTTCTCCAAGCTCACTCCCGTGATGGATTACAATCCCAATACAAATTAGTAAACTAAACGTGAGATTGTAGTCCATCATGGGAGCGAGCTTGGACTGTTGGCTACTTTACAACACACAGGCAACATGGGGAACAAAAGTGGCCACCCTCCAGAAGGAAGGACAGCGTCAGCACCAATTCAGAGATGATTTGAGATCTACAGCTGAGTGATACACAAATAAGATACATGTTTGTTAATAGCTAAGGTACTTGAATGCATTTTTAAGGTTTACCTTCTTAGTTTAGTGTCACTTTAAGGCAGCTGAAAACCCCCAGGATTGCCCTGCCCATGTAATAATTTTCTCTTGTTAGTTTTAAACTGATCTGATGCCAGTGGGTCTGCTTTGTTATATTTTGTACAGTCAAACATTTAGGGTCTTCAGCTGTCTTGAGTAAGGCAGGGCTTCTTGTGTGTTGCTGTACTTGTAAGGAGGAATGGTCTACCTCCATAGCATACCTACTCATAATTTATTAATGGCAGCTCACGTAGTTTAACCAGTTGACATCCGCGGTGTTAAACCCCCTTCCCATCCAGGCCATTTTTCAGTATTCAGCGCTGCGGTACTTTAACTGACATTTATTCCGTCATGCAGCGCTGTACTGAAATGAATTTTATACCCTTTTTTGGGGACAGATAGAGCTTTCTTTTGGTGGTATTTATTCACCACTGGGGGTTTTATTTTTTTTACTATATTAAGGAAAAATTACCGAAATTTAAAAAAAAAAAACAGTTTCCCCTATATTAAATGATAAAACATTTATTATTACCCAATTTATAGGTAAAATATAAAAGACGGGGTCACGTCGGGTAAAAAGACACCAAACATGTCAAGCCTTAAAATTGCGTGCGCGCGCGAAGCCTCAAAAAACTATAATACCCAAAATTGGCCCTAGGCGACGCTTTAAAAGCTGTTACCGCTCATCAGTTTAGTGTTATCAGTGATTGATGGCCCTAAAATGATTGCTCACACTGCGACGTTCGCGGCGATATGTAACATGTGTAGCGCAATTGTAATTTTTTGCGCGCTGGGGCACCAGACGCGTATTTACGTTTATAGGCGCGTAAACGTGGGGGTGGGGGAGTTAAACATTTTTACGATTTTTACGAAATTAGTACGATATTGGGGTAAGGTTCTAGAGGTCATTAACGTGGTCTTTGAATCCTCCTTGACTAATACCCTATTGGTTTGCCTTCTTGGATTGCTGGAGGCACCGGAGATGACTCCTCACACATCGCTTGCTATAAAGAGGGCCCTGTTTACTGCGTTCAGGTTGGTGGTGCGGAAGTGGGTTTCCTCCCCCCCCCACTGGAGCTATGGCTGGAGGAACTAGACAGAATGGTAGAGTTTGAGAGGGTCACATATAAGCAGAGAGGGAGCCTGAACAAATTTGAGAAATTGTGGGCCGCATGGCAGTCTTACAGAGGAAGAGCGGCACGTGGGAGCACGGATTGAGGAGGGTGAGCTGTCTTGAGGCAGGGCCTGTGGCTATGGGTTATATCTGTGATGGATACTGGGATTGGGCCGAAGGCCTAGAATCATCTGCGAGACCGAGCTGGTTGGATATTTGTGTGGGTAGTTCCATGGTGGACGGCTCAATACGATGCTAATGTATGTGCGCATATTGTATGTACGCCTCTGTATTGTCTTACTTTTTTTTTTCTTTTTTTTTTTGGTTTGGTTTATTTGATTTGTGTCTCGTATTGAAGTGTAATTTTTTTTTTTTCCTTATTTCAATATGTGTCTGCAACGCTCTGACATTGTACTTTTTACATGTGTGGATTGTTTTTTGTCTAAAAATGTTCAATAAAAAAATTATCTGATTTAAAAAAAAAAAAAAGAAATTATTTTAGCAATATTTCTAAATAGAATACTGGGTATATAGAATGGACTGAATATCAGATATTTGTCATTTGCAGAGCCTTGTGTGCATAGAAGTTTTTCAAACAATGTTACATTAAAATGATAGGTAGAGTAACTAAACTCTTGATCGCTTATTTGCCACATATGTGTGAATTGCCCTGCCCATGTGCACCTTTCCTTTGGCTAGTTCTAAATTGATCTGACCGTTGTGGAATTTTTTTTAGGTGAGGAGTCAGACTCCTTTGATTACACCAGGGATGTCCAAACTGCGGCCCTCCAGCTGTGGTGGAACTACGAATCCCATGAGGCTTTGCAAGATTCTCACAGCCACAAACATGACTCCCGCAGAGAGATGCTTCATGGGATTTGTAGTTTCACCATAGCTGGAGGGCCGCAGTTTGGACATCCCTGGATTACACACTTCAGGAGTGCTTCAAGCTCTACTAATAGAGGGCAGGTGAGCTGCTGTGTGATCATGCTGCAGTGCTCAATATTGTCCAGCAGATGGTGTAGGTGATGTGTAAGTGATGGTGAGCATTTAGACAGCAGATCTCAACAAGGTAGGAAGAGGTACACTGCTGCGAACTGCTCGTTTCTCTTACTTAAGAAGTAGGTGAAAAAGTAGCAGGGTATTCACTAAAGAGTGCAGAGTTTGGAGAAGACAGGAGAATGAACAATCTAGACCAAAATAGCTGATTTGGAAAAATTCTTCAATCCTGCTCACTTTCCAGTTCAGCTATGTTGTCCTAGATTGCTCACTTCTCCTGTCTTCTCCAAACTCTGCACTCTTTAGTGAAAAACCCTTTAGGAGTAGTAAATAAACCGGCACTGACCACCTGGAGCTCACACTGACCACCTGAGAGCCCGCACTAACCACCTGGAGCCTACACTGACCACCTGCAGCCTGCACTGACCACCTGAGAGCCCATACTGACCACCTGGAGCCTGCACTGACCACCTGCAGCCTGCACTGACCACCTGAGAGCCCATATAGAAAATTTTAACCCTTAAAATCCTAACGCAAGTAAAAACAATTTACATTTAATTTAAATGTAAGAAGCATTTTTTTTAGCTTATTCTATTTGAATGGGAAAATGTAACAAATATAAAATAGGCGTTGTCGGCGTTGATTAACCCTTTCGCTGCCAAGGACGTACGTCGTACGGAGCTACAAAAGTGTTGACATTTTATCATCTTTTACTTTTTTTTATTAGTTATAATTTTTTCTCCCGTTGTTTTTTACTTTTTTTATTCTTTATAATTTTTTTATCTTATTATTTTTTTACTTGGCTTGCAAAAGTGGAAATACATTATAAGTTATCCAATTTAGGGTATCACCTAAACTCCAAATGTTCTTCAAAATCTTTTAGTAATAGATAGTATTTCCAAGAATACATTTCCTCTTCTGTTTTGGATTACTTGAACCTTTCTTTAGGCTCTGAAGGTGTCTGTGGTGTTACACTGTCGATGCATCCATTTAAAAAAATTAACATTTTCATGGAATGGATTTTTTTTACTCTGTTCCCTGCTTTCTTGGAAGACCCTTTGTCAGACCTTCTATAGTAGATGCAGGGGTGTCCCTAGCCTTTGCGCCTCCTGAGCCCAGGGAAGGCAGTGCTAGTGCACAGTCTGAGATGGGAGGTGGATCATCTCACCATTCAGCTTTGGCTGGCTCTGAGATTAACCTCCGTATGTACCATTGATGCACCCAGTCCAGATAGTAATCCTCCTCATTTGGAAGGATGTTAGACTGTTGTGGTCAATATATTTCACTCCAAACCAGTTCACTCTGGTTACCAAACTCATTGCCCCATCCAAAATGCTAGTGGACCTGATATTACTAACTGACCAAACCTCCGCTCCCCTTCCCCAGTACTTAGCAAATCACATTTTCTTACTACATCATTTTTCAACAACTTTCAAGATGTTTGGTAAGGTCACAAAAGGGCATCGGTGAAAACACCAAAGGGCCACTATTTCCATTATTTTATTACCGTAAAGAGGAGCAATGTGTGTTGGGAGCCGTTTTCTTATGGTGAGTGAGCACACATGTAATACAAATGTTGACTGTTTTTGTATTTAGAGCAATGTTTACATTTTCAGCTGTGTACATATGAATGAATAAAAATGGCAGAGTAGCAATTACAAACTTGAAAAAACAGATTTCTACTGCAGTAAGCTAAGTGTATCAACTTAGAAACCATTCACTACTGCACAGCCATTAAGAGGGATGTATAGTGCTTTTGTTAATTATTTTCTTTATTTATTATACAAAAAAAAACCCTAAAAGGAAGCAGAAAAAAATAACCAACGTTATTCATTTGCAATGAAACAATTTAAATCTATATTAATATTTAAATCCCTTGGATGAAGAGTATCCAACTCATAGATCCAGCGAGTTTTATTTTTTAAAATATATTCTTTATCATATCGGACCCTCTCCACAATGTATATACAGATATACAGTAAAGTAAATAATAAGGATCCTAAACACCCTATCAATACCCCAAAATTGCAATCCCCTAGTATCCTTATTATTTACTATTTTAAAATGTCTGGTCAAGCTATCCAGGTGCAGATCCTCAGATTATTCCTCTCTACATGATAAATGTTCTCTTCCTCCAACCTTGCCATAAACAGTTCAGCCACTTTGGGGGCACATATAGCCCCAATGGCTACTCCCTTTATTTTACCATAACCATAGGGTGTATAAATATTGCAGAGAGGGTCCAATATGAAAAAAGACATTTTCAAAAACGAAACTCACTGGATCCAGTTGATGGAGCTTTAGTGTATTTTTAGCAAGCTGATGCTAGCAGCTTTGCTGGAAATCCTTTTGTTTGCAAAAGTCAATAGTTCAAGCTCAAATTACACGCTTGAATGATTCAGAGTGGTGACCAACCTCTCTCCTTGTTTCATTTCTCTCTCTACCCTGTATGCCTCTGTACAGATTTTCATTTAGAGAGAGGTAGATTAAAAGCGAATAGCTTTTTATATCATTTCTCTTTAGGAAACCCATATGGATCTGTGGCACCAATTTGTTGCATGCTTTTTGTAAAATAATGATTGCACATCTGTCGTAAAATATATAATTAAAAGATCAATTAAAAAGCAAAAAAAATCCAATTGAAATAACATTTGTCTTAAAACCATTTGTTTCCCTTGTGTAAAAATGAGTGGAGCAGAGGTGTAACTTACAGTGGACTAATTCAAAGAAACATGGATTATCCATTGATGAAAACAAGATTACAACTATTGATTCAGTGTACCTTGATGGACTAATGTCTTTATTCAACCTCAAATACTATGTAACTATGTATTACTAAATAAAAATGGTCACTTGAAGCATTTAGGGGGTTATTCACAAAGCTGCTGAAGGCAGCCGAGTGAATAACCCAGTCGAAGTTATTCAGTTATTCACTTCAGCCTTGTACAGTTGATTTCGGCTGAGCCAAAGTGCAGAAGGAGTTAGACTCAGCCGATCCAACATCTGGATTGGCTGTGCCGAAGCTCCGGCAGCTCACTCGCTGCCGTTCGGCCCTATTCCTATAGGGGTTGAACGGCAGTGAGTGAATAGCCGAATGCCGCCGAGCTGCATTTGGCTCGGCTATTCTGCTCGCTACCTTCGAGGTAACGAGCAGAATAGAAAAAAAATTTAAATAAATGAAAACAAAAATGTTTAAAAAGTATTTTAATTTTTTTAAAGAGTACGAACATTAAAAAAAGTTAAGAAAATAATAAAAACATTTTGAAGAAAAGAAAAAAAAAGACGCACGCCGACCCGACCGCACGCACGCACGCACGCACGCAACGAACTCCCGCCGCATAATGTCGAATCTGACATATGCCGGCAAAATATAAACAATTGGGCGGAGCTAGCGGAGACATCACCTGCCAGAGTCTTCTAGCAGATCCGGGGCAAAAATAAAACTGAGTAGAGCAAGGTCATTTGGGGACACTGATCTGATCTGTCATTACAACTGGGTGGAACGAGTCATGAGATCACGGCTGGCTCCGCCGAGCTGTCGTTTGCATGGAGATTGGTCGGCAGCGGCCGACCTTTCTCCACGCTGCGCCCGAGCTTCGCCCGAGCTGAAGCATATGCCCGTACAGCAGCTCAGGCGGCCGAAGCGAGCCGAAGGGTAAGCCGAAGCTACGGCTGGATCCTTCGGCTCTGGAGTGAATAACCCACAGAGAATGTCTCTACTACTACCCTCAAATACCAGTAAGGCCTTGTTCACACCAAATGCAGAGCAGATACGGTCAGGATTCTGCACACGCACGCTAGTCTTTTAGATGCGTTTTTGATGCGTTTTTGGCTTTTAAAAAACACTTTTTTAAAAAAGTAAAAAATGGGCTTTCAGTGCGTTCATGCACGCATTTGCATGCGTTTTTGATGCGTTTGCAGATCCAGAGCAGGTAAAATAGGGCCTGCTGCAGTTTTTTCACCTGCTCTGGACCTGCTCTGGAACTGCACGCTGCGATGTGAACTGGAGCAAAAAATACCATTGGAATACATTGGACGCAGTTTTGATCCGGTCTACAACTGATCTGCTCTGCACCTGCTCCGCGCTTGGTGTGAACAAGGCCTTAGACTGGGCTGGTTTAGGGTAATGCAAAGTCTAATCTATCATTTATTTATTTTTTCTTTCATTCTTTCTTTTTTCCCACTTGTGGCGATTGGCGACTTTATCCATCACTGGCATGTAGCCCCTAATGTTGGTAAATGTAGACATCCAACTTTTTCTATAAAGTGTAAAACCTCTTAAATGAATGATTGCACAGTATCTGACTTCTGTTCATGCATTATAATAGATGTATTCCAAGATATGACACAAGAGGGCAATGTTGTATAGGGTTTCAGAAGCCAAGCAGCCAGGATTTCAGAAATTGTTAAAAAATAAGGAAATTGGAATGGTGCTTTTCATTAACCTCCAGGAGACTGTCAGAATTATCTCTTAAACAAGAATCAATTTGAAAATATTCAGCATAGAACAGTTCACTAGCAGCTGTCTCCAATGTGTAAAAAATGTCACCAAAGGCCATTTTCTAAAACTGGCAAGTGGGAAAAAGTAGTCCAAATGCTCTTTTTTCTTTGGCTCTGAAGTTATCAGTTTTAGACATATGTTGATGGGTTTGTGTGCCAGTATAGCTTCTGCTTAGCTGCAGAAATATATATATATTGCTTTTTCTTAAAGTACAACAAAAGGCTCCCCTAAAACAGTCTAAACAAGTATCAAATCCAGTTACTATGTGATGCACAAGCCTCACAAAGTAAACACAAAACCCCTTAACCTTCCCTGACTGAGCCAAATCCTTCTTCATTTGTGTTTCACATGTTCCACCTCCCAGACACTGCAGCTCACAGTGGGCAGGACTAGGTGTGGCCAGGTGTTGATTGACAAGCTACAGGCTTGTGAGTCAGCAGTGACAATACTGATAGCAACTCTCTATACCATTTGTTCTTATTCTACTGCATTGAAAGCAGGTACAGCCTACATGAGAGTGACAGCTCTGCTCTGAATTCAGGAGCAGTGTAGCATTGTTGCCACACCACCACAGGAACCTGAGTTAGGTGGAGCTCCCTTGGAGGCTTAATCTGTATTTGCGGGACTTGGCAAAGGGACTAAGAGAAAACTGTAAATGCAGATGCACTTATAACAAAGTGCTGCAGCACATATTTTCAAATGGGAGGCCATATTTTTACTTTGAGTAGGCTTCAGCAGCTGGTTAATTTGGGTGAGAGAACACTTCTGAGAAATTGGAAAGTAGATACGCCATTTGTTTAGCAATAGGTAGCAATCTAAGGTGGTAAAGTGTGAACTTGAGGCTGGTATAAGAATAATACCCTGGCTTTATTTTGGTTGGCGCATGCAGTGGGTTCTGTTTAATTATGTGAAATACACTGGATGTTAGGGGGATGGGTGAATCGTTTAATCCAGTCTCCTTTCCTGTCCATGAATAGGTGGTAGGAACAGTCTTGCTGTAAAGCTGCTGTGGAGCTTCATGGAAACAGCATAACCGGTAAGTATAATCCATATTTTTGTTATACACTATTTATTAGTAGCAACGCTAATGTAAGGCCACGGGAAGCTAATGTAAACCCAGGAGCAGTTCAAAGAACTAGTACTTCATTAATTATCATCTGTTGTTTAGCAAGAAAAGCAATTTTAATGAAGAATAAAAAAATATATATTTTTTTAAATGCAATCCTTGTGTGCTGCTTTATTTATATAACAAAACAAATAATAAGCATGCTAATTCATTCACTGCATGAATGAAATTTCTTCATCATTTAGAAGAACACTGGGCTCAGCTTGAGCTCTCTGCCTTCTGTTTTGCGTTTCCTCACTTGCCCAGCTCGCCGGATGATAAATACTGACATAAGCGTAAAT
Organism: Nanorana parkeri; assembly: GCF_000935625.1. Lineage (NCBI taxonomy): Eukaryota > Metazoa > Chordata > Amphibia > Anura > Dicroglossidae > Nanorana > Nanorana parkeri. The sequence goes on along the minus strand of NW_017306288.1, from coordinate 2,883,529 downwards.
GGGAATGCTCTCCATCGAATGGATGTGAGATAAAATGTCACACCACCGTCACTTTACACAGGCATAAGAGACTACAGGAGGACATGCTTTACAATGTTGACATTGCATAAGGCATTTTGGTATTGTATTTTCTTACAGGCTTCAGGAATTCTTGATTAAATGTTTTTCTAAAGGGGATCCGATACGTATATGTAGACAAAGAATAGCGTTTAGCCTGTCAACCAGCACCTGACCACACCTAGTCCCGCCCATTGCTTTCTGGATTGACAGCATTGCCTCTGTTGCTGAAATCCTCCCACTGTGACCTACAGTGTCTGGGAGGGGAGCGCGTGAGACACAAATGAAGGAGGATTTGGCTCAATCAGGGAGGGTAAAGGTTTTTTTTTTGTTTACTTTATGAGGCTTTGCATCTCATAGGAACTGGAATTTCTTGTTGGAACTTCTTGCACAGCCTCACAGAGAAACACAAGCACACAGTCAGATATGCATGCTGCACATGGCTTGAAGACAGGAAGGAAGCCACAGCTTTATTCTCTACCTTTTTCCATACAACAGAGTATCTACCATAGATATAACAGAACTTATAAACACTGCCATCTACTGACCAAAATGTATACTGCAGGAGTTGTTGCTATAAACACAGTAATGTGTATTCTAACATTTCTCCATGTGAAGGGTGAGAGGGGTTAAAAACAAGGCGACTCTCTAGATTTTTGGATAAGTTTACATGACTGCCTTTGTTATCTGACAAAAGTGTCTGTTATCATGTAGTAATAACATGGCCTTTTAGTTCAGCAGTGAGTGGACAGTTGTGTGAAGAGGCAGAATGAATGAGACGATACAATCAATCCAGGCCACTCCATACAGCAGTAGACCATATTCAGAAGGTCCTATGGTGAAATTACGGATGGCGCTGTCATAGCAGACAACAAAGAATATATATCGTCACTAGCACACCATACTAAAAGGTAAGAGTAGGACATTTATCTGTGCCATCAAATAAATACCTTACCTTTATCTTGCAATTAGGTGTACTGGTGAAGATATATAATCTTAGAATAAATGACAAAACACAATTGGCCTGTTTAAAAGTTAAAGGAGAACTATGGGGTCAGGGCTTTTCCCCATAGTTCTCCTTAGGGTAACGGGAGGACACAAACTAGCGTCCTCCCATCACCCTAAGCTCAGTATAGCGCGAGCTACAGCTCGCGGTATACTGAGACGCCGCAGCCGGAGCAGATCCCGACATCGATGTCGAGATCCGCCCAGCTGCGTTAGTGACAGCTGGCTCTGCCTGTCTAGAGGCAGAGCCAGCTGTACCCGCCCCCTCCCCCGTCCGTTCCGCCAGTCAGCGCTGGCGGATCGGAGCGGGGAGGGGGGAATCCAGCCCCTCCCCTGTGACAGCACAGAGCCGTGACAGGATCGAGAAGTGAGCGAACACCGGCATGTGTTCGCTCACCTCCCGATCTACTGAGCCGACCTGTGACAGTCTCTTGTTACAGGTCGGCTAGAACTATGAGGTGAGTGAAAAGCACTCACCTCATAGTTCTCCTTTAAAGAATAGAGATTGAGATTATTACAAATGCCCATTGGTTGATTGGTTCTCTTTAAAATGAAACTGTTGCGTCATCTTTTCTGTCCCTCCTGCTACTTCGTGTAGTGTTTCTCTCTTGAGGAATCATACATCTTGAGAAACAGCCTTCTTGTATGTCCTGCGGCCTCTATTGTCATATGGGAACTTTCATATACTGTACATTTCCTGCCCCATATTCGAGGTCAAGCAACCTCCATGGAATTAAATGAAATCTCTTTCAATGCTCAGTTAGCATCCCATTCCAGTAGTCGCAGTCCTGAGACCTCCGGAAAAGTACCCTGGGTGCAGTGGCCTAGTTATAATCACTACACCTTGTCCCATGTTATGTTTGGTACAGTCCTGAAATGTTTCTATTAGTAGGTTATTATAATATGCTGACTTAAAGTGACATTAAACCCTCAGTTTTGTTAACATAAACCAATACTGTAATGTGTACCTTACTGTAATCCATGGTTGTTTCCCTTCTCTTTGCTGCTCTTCCTTTTAAATCCGTATCTCTTCTCATGCTGGGCAGAACTTCTGTTTTGCAGCAGACTGCCTTGTCTCTGAAATGGATACATGGTGTCTGTGTGTAGGTTCACAACCTGAGCCAGCACTACAGGAAGAGGCAGTCAGCTGCAAAGGGAAATTCTCCCCAAGCATGAGAAGAGATACAGATTTAAAAGGAAGACCAGCAAAGAGAAGGGAAACTACCATGGATTACAGTAAGGCACACATTACAGTATTGGTTTATGTTAAAAAATCTAAGGGTTTAATGTCACTTTAACTAAAAGCACTAACAGTACAGAACATATAAACTCCATATACATTTGTACATCCCATTATGATAGGTTAGTTAGCTAGCTGTTAGGCCTCATTCACACTGGCAATACATGTATTTATAGGAAATTTATAAATGCATGTAATGATTTTAAATAATATCATTCACGGTGCTTTTACCCGCATTTAGGTGCATTCAGTTGAGCTGAGGTTAAAGAAAATATAATTCGAAGGGGGGAGTTGGAGGGGTTATCAGAACTGGAGCAGACAGAATCTGGAGCAGTTGCCTATGGCACCCAATCAGATTATCTTTTCAGTTTGTTCAGTCAAGCTTTGAAAATGAAAGATAGAAGCTGATTGATTTCCATGGGCAAATGCTACAGATTCTGTCTGCTCCAGCTTTTATATATTCACCTCTGTGCATTCAGGGGCCGATTAGATAAGGACATATATCACCATCTGTATTCAATAGTCTAAGCGACACCCCACCGTGCACGATTTCCGGGCGGATTGACGCTCGGTCAGGAGTCGCCCAGGTGCCCACCGATTGTGCCATGGGTGCCATTATTTTCCAATGGCACCCCCGTCGCGCCAGCCAGATCGCGGGGTTTCCTGCCGCGATTCTGCCCGTGCTTCCTAAAACAGCAGCGCGTCGTGTATCACAGAAAAAAGGTACGCCTGGCGTGACTGGGGTGCCATTGAAAAGTAATGGCACCCACAGCGTGATCGTTGATCGGCGACTCCTGACCGCGCGGCAATCCGTGGGGTTTCGCCTAGGTGTGCACCGGCCCTAAGTGGTGCAGGAGCATGTGTGATACTGCACATGATCCTGCATTGCAATGTTAGATGTGCTGCAGTGCCTTTGTTGCTTAATGGCACCCCAATACACCTAGCCATCGAATGTCTGTTTTTTTACGCCACATCCCATGGTAACCTATCACGATGCAATGTAGTGTGATGCAATTTACAAAAAAGGTGCATGCTTCTTTGAGTGCAATTTAGCTACAGTCCATTTAAATAAATTTGTTGCCTCCTGCTGCGCACCACAAGTGCACCCTGCAACACCTTTGCAATGTGAGCAAGCCCTTAGTGAAGCAATCACATCACAGTATGTACGTTTGGAGGTCATGGTGGACCTCTATGTCATGCAGATTAGAAACTCTGAATGCATTTAAAAAAAACACTCCTTGATCTCTTCATACAAGGCACAAGTAAAAAGCAACAAAATGCACAAGATGCAAAGGTAACAAGGTGGCTATTGCTCAAGGTAATAGACTGAAAACACTTGCTCCGAGATCAATACAGCAGGAAGTTGGGAGGCTGAGAGACTACTAAAACACACGAATACCTAGGTGGAGCAGAGTGGAGGCACCTGGCAGGGACAGGAGACATACTGCTAACAAAGAGAAACCAAGAGAGTAGAATATAGAAAGGATAACACAGAAAGTAGGGAAGACATAAAAGGAGCTAGGAGGATTGGAACCAGATCCCCACAGTATGGTACTTTATGATGGGTACTAATTAATAAATCGCCAAATGTAAAAATTAACATAAGCTTTTCTTAACATTTACAATTGTACATGTAGACACTCCAGTATTATGAAATGTCTAGGATCATTTATACTCTGAAAGAATGACTGGGATTTAATTAAATAAGTGTGCACCTCTATATTATCAGCTTTACCACTAAAGGTTCATTCCCTGTTAAAGTAGAGAGCTGAACTCTAGTGTTGAGGCAATTAATGTGGACAGAATAATTGCAACATAAATGCATTTTTCTTTTTCTGCTTATTATTTAATATATTGTAAAAAGGTTTTTGTTTTTTTTTAAATACACACTTTTAAATGTTTTTATTAATAATTTAATAGATTAACATCACAGTATTTTTTTTTCCTATTCAGATGTCATACCCTCTTATAATTTTATATTGTACCCTCACTTTTTTGGCAAACCCACTACAATTAGCTGAGTACTATATGGAGTGGAGAACATAGATTCCATTACATTAGATAGAGGTATCTACTTGTGAACCTAAATGTGTCTTATTTCTCTCAGTGTACAGCAACCTTGAAGTCAGAATGTAGTCCAAGAAAACAGAAGTGTAACGCTGAGGTTTGAAATTAAACTGGTATTTTATGTTACTGGCTATTAAGGTCAATAGGATAATTATGCAAATAAGGAGAATTTGTATTAAAAATGCATATTTGGCCTCAGAAATCTGTATACAGTAACGTAAAATTTGATTGGTTGTCATATGTTACCACACTATGTACATACAGTACAAGTTGTCATTTACACTGTTCATTAAAGAAGCCTTGAAGTACAATTAATGTAAATCTGATCTGTGTTCTAGAAAATGATATTGCAAAGCCTTGAATAAAATCCGTCCTTAGCTATGTCTAAAAACACATCTGAACAAAATGAAATGCACGGAAATATGTATTTTTTGTACATTTTTCATTGTGGTTTAAGGATGATAAGAATATGGCTTTAGAAATGTTGGAACTAAAGAAATGATGCCCTATCATGTTTATGTTCTTCATTTCCCACATATTGTTACAATAACTGTATACTGCTGTCCACACATTTTAGGACAGTGTCTCACAAACATAGTTACTTTCATTGATTTTTACAGTAATATTGCCAAATACAAATACAGGAGAGTCAATTTTGTTCTCTTTACTCACTGGGCAAGAACCAAGAGTCTCAAACGGTAAGCATGGGATGTCCAAATACTGTTTCGGCAGAGGCTCTGGTTTGAACAGAAGACTTTCATTATGTACATGAAAACAACATGGACTGACTTGTGATCTCCAGACAGCAGATGATCCCACCCCATTAAATTTAATAGGGATATTGCCTTCATCTTCTATACCAGTCTCCGCAAATGATGCAATACTAAACATGGAAACACTATGCACACGTAATTGATTTTCACAGTGACTCACATGCATTTGAGGTCTTTGTGGTTGGATGGCCTTTAAGTTTGATGACTTGTTTCCAAAATTTACTACTACAGGCATATTTTGTAAGACAAAATTCATTTTGAAAAATGTTTTCTGCTTCATACTAGAAAGAGCTCTTCTGAACCTTTTGCTCAGGAGAGCATAAAGAAGGGGGTTGATGGCAGAGTTTAGTAAAGCTAACCAGGCAGAGATGGTCTCCACCAGTGCCGGGAGACCCTTTTGTCGACTCTTCTGCGAAATGGATTGTAGGATGCAGACAATGATGTATGGCACCCAGCAGCAAAAGAAGACTAAAATAACTAAAAACAGACGGAAGGTGCCATTGTTTTCCCTTCCAGGTGTGTTGTATATGGCAAATATATCTTGCTTTTTGCTTGGAGAACACCCAAAAACTGGTAGATGGGATGTATCATTGCTGTTTTGAGAGCCATCTGTGTCGGGGTCTGCTATAATCTTTTTAGCAATTTTAGGAGACATTTTGTCCAAAAGGGCTGTATTGGCCTTGACGTTTTTCTGAAGCTGGCACTCAATGTTGTGTATACGCCTGGCATGATCTCTTGCAACTTTTACAATGCGGATGTAACAAAAGACCATGGTGCATGTTGGCAACAGAAAAGAGCAGGACATTATGAAGGCAGTATAATTAGGGCTGTGTGCCCAGTTCACCGAGCAGCTGAAGGTGGATGGCAGATACTTAAACTGGCCCCAACCTACTAAAGGTGGGAATCCAGAAAAGATGGCTTGAGTCCATATCCAGATGACTGTACTGATGGCTCGTTTCATAGTAGTTTGAGTGCTGTACTGAAAACAGTCTATGATGGCTCTGTATCGGTCCACGGCAATGGCGGACAATGTCAGCACCGCGGATGTGCAGTACACCACAAAAGCTGATCCCATATACGAACACAGATACTGCAACAGATTACAAAGCATGTCAGATAACATCAATGAGTTGTTCTTGTATAAGACAGCAGACTAAAATAATATACAGGTGAAACTCGAATAATTAGAATATCGTGCAAAAGTAATTGCAGTAAGTGCTGCAAAAGGGGCCCAAACCAAGTACTGAGTACATATGCATGCTTGTACTTTTCAGAGGTCCGATATTGTTCTATGTACAATCCTTGTTTTACTGATTGCATGTAATAATCTACTTTTTTGAGGTTGTGGATTTGGGGTTCTTGGGGTTTTCATGAGCTGTAAGCCATAATCATCACAATTATGACAAATCAAAGCTTGAATTATCTTGCTTTGCATGTAATGAGTCTATCTCATATATTAGTTTCACCTTTTAAGTTGCATTAGTGAAATAAATGAACTTTGCACGATATTCTAATTATTCGAGTTTCACCTGTATGTGCAGAGTTGCATTCATGTTTCACCAAGATCTTGTAGTGGTGATGGGAAAGTTGGACCACATGTAAAGTCTTCTCCAACAGCCAAAGATACTCAATGGGGTTCATTTCTGGACTCTGTAGTGGCCAATCCATGGATGACAATGATGTCTTATGCTCCCTGAACCACTCTTTCACAATCTGAGCACGATGAATCCTGGCATTGTCATCTTGGAATATGCCCAATGTGCCATCAGGGGAGAAAAATCCATTGATGGAGAAACCTGGTCATTCAGTATATTCAGCTCACCTCATTTTTTGGGAACATAACACTGCTTAACCTAGACCTATCATTCAGTTGAAGGCTCTAACCTATTTGCTTAGGTAAATCCAGGTGGTGACTTTTTTTGCCAGGCAGTATGTGTTAATGTGATTTCAAAAGGAATTTTAAATATTTTTGCATTTGCAACATTCAATTAATACAGTAACACCTGGTGCTCCCACTATGGAGGTCTTTGTTTAGACACTTCCTGTCATAGTGTGACAATGCTCTGTCCATCTCTCCCAACAGTTCTCAGACAGGAATCCAATGGACACTACAAGTGGTCATGTCAGAAAACATTGTGCAGTATGGCCCACTAATGTCACCACCAGAAAACCCACCCTGAGAAATACCATGCAGGAAGTGACTGTAGGAGATCACCAGCGATGAGATGCAAAAAGGATGATAAAAAATGAAAACAAGTATGTTATTTTTTTTTTAAATGGCACAATGTTCATCATACACTGGGGGGAAGGGGGAGATTTATCAAAATGGGAGCAGACATAATCTGGAGCAGTTACCCATAGTAACCAACAATCAGCTTCTCTCTTCAGTTTGTTCAGTTAAGCTTTGAAAATGAAAGTTAGCAGCTGATTGGTTGCCATGGGCAACTGCTCCAGATTCTGATGAATTCCCCACACAGTGTTTTAGCAAAGTAAATGTCATAGAGTTAGCGTTTACATCTACCTTAGCAGTAGATATTTCTGTTACAGCAGCAGTTAGCTCTCTCACTGAAACCTCAAAGTAAGTTGTGTGAAGGGATTTCTCAATGATCTTACTGATTCACATTTGTGTGTTATTTTCCGTTTGTGCTATTGAGGTCTGTAAACAACAGTGTTTTATAGCAGATGATAAAGAAATAGAAAATGTGAAACAGAGCCTAAAAACTCCACATACCAGATAGGACAGGATATAAGGCTGCATTATATTCCATATTATCCTAACAAAAAATGTAAACATATTTAAGGCCTCGTTCACACTGCTTAGAGTCGGCCCGTACAGATCCGTGCGGGGTTCACGGCCATATTGGGCCATTCCTGGGAAGGACAGGGGCTCCGTATGATTGTACATAGCAGCCTGTTCTTCCCTACGGGAGGACGCAGCAGTAGACCACCATATGCTCACCCGAACTGCACATCCATGCGGGTGTGGGTGTCCCTGCTCAGGACGCACACAGGATCCATCCTGTCTACGTACGAGTACGGATAGCCTCACAGATGTGCCGCTCAGGTGAGCGTACGGCCGCGTCCTCCCATAGATAAGAACAGGCTGCTGCGTACAATCACACGCAGCACCCGTCCTTCCCGGGAACGGCTCGATACGGCCTGCACGCCCCACGGATCTGTACGGGCCGACACTAAACAGTGTGAATGAGGCCTTAATATGTTTATTTTTTTTGTAACCTATACTATAATAAACACATAATGAAAATCACTGTACATTACCTTTAAGTTTTAACCAACAAAAGGGTCTGGCAGTCATGCTATCTAATACCACATCATGTGTTAAAATTAAAGTATTTTGTCGTAAAACGGAACTGAATTTATGAAAAAAAGCAAACTCTTTTCAGATTTAGTTTTTTGCATGATTTGTGTTCCAGTGAAATGATAGTGTCTAAAATAACTTGATTCTAAGATAATCAAATATTGTCTACATACAACAGTCAAGTGTATTCTTACTTGAGTCTTGGTGAGCTTTGTGAATTTCTTCAAGATCTGTGCAGTAATCCAGTGTGAAACTTTACCTCAGTACAGGAGCTTCCTGTAATAAAGACCGCTCACTGCTGCTCTCTCTCCTTGTGCAGGGTGACTGGTCTGGTATCCGCCCCTACTGTTTTTTTCTGCAGGCAGCTGGTAGTGGGTGGAGCCTGCTGGGCCCCTCCCACATATCTAGTCTCTGCTCGAGCTATGTACAGCCCAGTGATGATATTACCACTACATTTACAAGTTGATAACTGCAAGGCATTTAGTGCACACATGGTGGATGTATATCCTTTGTAGCTATTGAGGAATATATATATATATAAAGTTCTAGATTTAAAATGCAGACCTCAGATTTGGCATTGTAATTTCAGCAGCATGTAGCAGTCCAGTGTTCTGGCTTTGTTTGCATTGGCTCTGTTTGAACCAGACTGAGCATATTGCTGCTTCCATGCTGGGGAGCTGCTTAGACCACTGTGGGCTGCCCATACATTAGTTCAGGAGCTTATGTTTAGAAGGCCCGTAGCAGACAAAGGAGTAACTTTATCAACCATTCCAAAAAATACATTTGGATACAGAGAAAGCCAATATGACAATTAACAGGACTTACAACATACCTGCTGCTGCTGTAATACACATGACTATCATGAACACTCCCAGAATTCCATGCAGTAGAGACCTTGAACCATACTTGAATTCTTCCGTGCTCTCATTCATTGTTTTTGATGGCAAGAATAAGTAATTCAATGAATGAGATGAATTTTCCCAATTACAGGAGATGTTGCAGCCTTGCTGTGCATCCATTGCTACAAATAATCCAGTTATTACCCTTTGTGACACAGTTATGCTATTTAAGTCCATTGGCCGAGGCACAGGTTGTCAATCAGTGTATACAATGGCTCAATCTCCATTCCCATCCGCATTTAGTTATACAGTAGAGAAAAAGAAGATGTGGCGTGAGCACGGATGAGTCAATTGAAGTAAGTAAAATAGGAAAGTAATAATAAAAATAGCAGTATTTTGTAACCGGTGCCAAGCTGACCTGCAGAGTAGTGTTAATGTCCATGGGTCCTGGCAAGTAGCAACGCAACCCTATGAGAGGCAAAACAGAAGAAGCTAGAAATGGATAAGTAGGGAGCCATGGAAACCTGCAATACAGTGACGACATCGGCTGACAGTGTCCTACGCTGGGAGCGGAGATGAAAAAGCGATGTATTTATCATATCAATGCAGAAGAGAGGGGATGATGTGCAGGTACAAATACCTTGCTGCACATACAATGATATCTGTGAGGGCATCTGTGATGCTGGTTCAGTGAATAACGGATAGGAAACGAAAACGCTTAAAGGAAAATATTATTTATATAAAGTCTAATACCTTATTTAGGGCTCATGCACAGAGGCAGGAATACAGGTATATTGGCATACAGAGTAATATACACCTGTAATTGCACACCTGGGAGCCCCATAGGAATGTATAGAGAGAAAACGTTGTACCTGTGTAAATGGCAGTGGTGGCACTTACACGGGCATAGGAGTAAGCTCCCAAAGGCATTCCAAAACTTACGCCTATGTGTACTAATGTGTAAATGCCACTACCAGTATTTATGCGCATACACCTGTGTACAGCATTTTCTCTCTATACATACAATAGGGCTAGGGCTTCCAGGTGCCGCAAATACACGCTTAGGTCTGGTTCACACCTGGGCGTTTTACAGCACGTTCCTATGCGCTGTAAAACGCTCAACATATAAAAACCAATAATTGCCTATGGGCATGGTTCCCACCTGGGCGTATTCGAGCAGAAAAACGCCCTACGCCCAAAGAAGTACAGGAGCTTCTTTGGGGTGTATTTTCCACGCGTATCCATTAGGATACAGCCGGATAGCCCTCGTAAACTCGTGTTTGTCACGCGTTTCTTTTACCGCAAATCGCGGTAGAAACACGCAGCAAACGCGCATATTCCGTACGCCCAGGTGTGAACCCAGCCTTATTGTACGCTGTATGCCAACATGCCTGTATTTGCGCCCATGTGCATGAAACCTAATAAGGTATTGCACTTTAGAAATATATTTTTTCCAGTTCCTATCAGTTATTCATTGAACCAGCCAATACGCCTATATGTGTGCCCATGTGTGTGAGCCCTAATGTACATTTTCAGTAATAGGTACAGTACTCACAACATTTTTTCACTAGTATTATTTCACTTGTTTCCAGTAAAGAAACTTGGGTGGGTTGTGCAGCTGTACCTCTCCATCTTTTTCTTCTCCAGTGCAGTATAACTTGTCTCATAAAGTGGAGCTCCATTTTTTATATAATGTATACCTTTTTTTCCCAAGGCTCTTCTGGCCAGTCTGGTGATGTCATGGGTCCGTCCTCTTCTTAGTTGGTGGTGGATGGTCCATCCTCCTAAACTTAGCGCGCTTGATTTGGAGTACCGTGAGTGCAGTACCAAGCAGCTGCCCTTCCCGGAAAAATTGTGCTTCTTTAATTTTTTTAACTTTACTTTTTAATTATAATTTTTTTTACTTAACTTTATTGCTATCACAGAGGCGCTCACAAGCCATTCTTATTGCAACACATTGGTCCAAAACTATTCCTCTTGTTATAACAATGCAAAAAACACAAGATAAGAACTATGGCTTTTGCAACAACCTATAGGCCTTATTCACACTAGAAACGTCCGGCACGTACAGCTCCTTGCTGCATGCAGGCCCGTATCGGGCAGCTCCCGGGAAGGACAGGTGCTGCGTGTGATTACATGCAGCCCCTGTCCTTCTCTATGGGACTACGTGGCCGTACGCCCCCCTACGTTCACCCGCCCTGCACGTCCGTACGGGTGCAGGTGAGCGTACTCGTACGCTGACAGGATGGATCCTGTCTGCGTCCAAGCCAGGAAACACGCACCCGCACGGACCTACACTTGAGGTGAGCATAGGGGGGGCGTACAGCCGCGTAGTCCCATAGAGAAGGACAGAGGCTGCGTACTAATCACACGCGGCACCTGTCCTTCCCGGGAGCTGCCCGATACGGCCCTGCACGCAGCACGGAGCTGTACGTGCTGGACGTTTCTAGTGTGAATGAGGCCTAAAGAAGAACTTTGGGAAAAAGTTATATTCACCTTATTCTACAAGCTGGCTTGCTCTTAGACCGGTCCTTTCAGTCCCCCTCCACTGCAGCGGTCTAAGGTCCTGTGAGTCATCACGTTCTATACAGTAGAAGGAGGTTACCAAGGGACAAACCATTGTAGGAGGAGAAGCTTGGAGGGAGCTCTGTCACAGCCATCCAGCTTGGAGGATCGGTGAGTATAACTTATTTTACTCCCTAGACTAAAACAAGCAGTTAACCCTTGCAGTGCAGGGGGGTAGCCCCACTGCAAGGGTTAATACAATTTCTTCTTCTTTATCATGTTCTTCTTTATCATGTGAAAAGTGCTGTTTATTCTTAAAAGTAAGAAAAACATAGTTTAAAGTGCTACAAAATTTAAACCGTCTTCTGTAGGTTTGCATTACATAATAGCCAATGGCAACACACTAAAAACTTGCATTTTAATGGGTGCGTTTTTCAAGTCACATGTCCATATCTCAAACAAACACAGACACAACCCAAAATACAGAGACAGGAAACAAGCATGAAAAGGAAGAAAACACATGTAAAATGCACATAAAAGGTGTATTGCGTTGCAATACATTTTACTGCAAGGCTTCAAAAACACATAAAAGGGAATTTATCAAAACTGGAGCAGTGGTGCATGGCAACCAATCATTTTCTCTCTTTCATTTCCAAAGCTTAACTGAACAAACGGAAGAGAGAAGCTGATTGGTTAACATGCACAGCTGCTCCTGTTTTGATAAATTTCCCCCATAATGCGCCTTGAGGAAAACGCTTGTGTGTTTTCTAATGCCATGGTGTGAATGGACCCATAGGAGTTAATAGAAATTCTGCATAGCACTAGCACTCCTAGATGGTGCTGACGAGTATACTTCCTATACTCATCAGCGCCATCTAGGGGCACTAGAGCCATGTACGATTGGCATTACCGGGTGGAACTTTTATAACAAACCCCTTTGCATTTATTTCTTGAGCTCTTTGAAAATACGCAGTCGTGTGATTTCGCCTTTTTTTTTTTATGCCGGTATGTAAATTTGGGCAGAAAGCTTTGTTCTTGTAAGCGCTACTCTGCAATTGTAAGCAGCACAGAGGTGTATGGGTTAGTGCAATGTGTCAGTGTGAGACGCTGGATAATGGTAACTTCCAGCGTATGGTTAGAAACCAGGTACACCATAAATCCATCTGTACCCCATACTAGAAACAATGAGATTACAAATACACCTACTACCTTCAATTACTGTAAGAGCAACAATTACAGGGTTGTACTCCTACAGCCACCCTGCCAGGAAAATGAGAGCAAAGTGTTCCATTAGCTTAATGAAGAGAGTGTGAGGAAGCTCAAAGTAACATTTTATCTGTATTAGCCCCCACAGAGTGGGGAGTACAAGATAAAGGGGAACAATTAATCTTCCCCACAATTAAACCCTATGATTCTTATACCATTTACCTGATGAGAAAATGAAAGAGTGAAACATTAAAAAGTTTCATGCAATGATTTGCTTTAGTGGTTCGACTGGAGAACATAAGGGGGAAATGGGAATTAAGACAGAGTAACAAAACATATATCATTGTGCCATTTCAGTTCAGCTGTGGAGATTTCGTATAAAAGAATCCATGCATTGTTTACTCAAATGTAATGGATTTTTTTACATTTTAGTTTTTTGTTTAGAAAGAACAAAAATGATGTTCTTTCCAGTAAACCGTTTTCATTCCATTGTCTAACTTTCTTAAAAAGCGGATCTTGCGTAAACATTTTTATTGTCCTTTTCTTTAGATACCCCTCCGTCATGCAAAAGAGCAGCAATAAAGAGACCCTATCACCACATTATGGATTGCAGGGAAATGTACAATACAACACACAGAGTGGAGAGGTCAGAAGTATGTATTGTAGAATACAACACAAAGAGTGGAGAGCTCTGACGTATGTGATGTACAATACAGCACACAGAGTGGAGAGGTCAGAACTTTATGGTGTACAATACAGCACACAGAGTGGAGAGGTCAGAAGTATGTATTGTAGAATACAACACAAAGAGTGGAGAGCTCTGACGTATGTGATGTACAATACAGCACACAGAGTGGAGAGGTCAGAAGTATGTATTGTAGAATACAACACAAAGAGTGGAGAGCTCTGACGTATGTGATGTACAATACAGCACACAGAGTGGAGAGGTCAGAAGTATGTATTGTAGAATACAGCACACAGAGGGGAGAGGTCAGAAGTTTATGATGTACAATACAGCACACAGAGTGGAGAGGTCAGAAGTATGTATTGTACAATACAGCACACAGAGTAGAGAGGTCAGAAGTATGTATTGTACAATACAGCACACAGAGGGGAGAGGTCAGACCCGGGGCGTAACTATAAATCACAGGGCCCCATAGCAAAATTTTGTATGGGGCCCTGTGATTTCTAGTTATACCCCTTGAGAGCCCACTTGAGATCCCACACAGCTCACCTGAGGGTGACCCTGCAGAGCCCACCATATACTCTCTATGGTGGGCTCTGCAGGGTCACCCTCAGCTGGGCTGGTCACACTCCTTACCTGTCCACCTCTTCTTCCTCCGTCTTCCCTTCTCCGTCGCCAAGCCCGCTCCCTCATCCATCGCCGGGCCCGCCTCCTCCTCCGTCATCGACCCCGCCTCCTTCTCTGTTGCTGACCACCGGGCCCCGCCTCCTCCTCCCCTGCCGGGTCCAGCCTCCTCTACCGCCGCTGCTGGCTCTCATTGACTCAGCAGCGGCTGTGGAGAAGAACAGTTGCATAAATCTCAGGATGGGATGGACAGAAATATAAATAGTTTTACTACATCTCCGTGGAGTTCGGCTTTAAAACTGAACTTCACAGCCCGGTGCCTGTGGCTCATCCTATTCTCATGGGTTATGTTACTTAGTATCAAAAAGAGCTGAGAAGGCTAAGCAACACATTTTCCATGAAACCCCTAAGGAAGGATGTTTGAATTCAAAATTTGACATTATACTTCCTTCATGCAGGTTTGTCTGGCCGACTCCTCCAACCTGTAATTTTTGTATTTTTTCCCTAATTTTGAACAGCATATTACAGTTTGACTGCCTTTCCTATATAAGTTTGCCGATTATTATTATTATGAAAAGGGGGCACTGCAATTTATTTTTACCTTACTGGTTAAATTAACATTCATATGTTAGGGTTGCTGGGAAGTATACATTATTTTACCCGCTGTGCGTTCAAAGTCATCTTGTCATAGCAACAGCATGCCAGCATGAAAAAGCTTTCTGACAAATAGGCAAATACACGTCTTTTGTGAATTAAAAGGTGTAATTATATCAGCTTCAATACGTTCTAGAGTAAGGAGCTAAAAATATGTGCGCTGGAAATGTTAGAAAATATTGTAAATTAAAAATTACAAAATAACGTGTCATTTAATATGGCCAAAGGCACAGACACAAAGGGAACAGTGCGTACTACTTCTTTTCCCTTTGTATTTTAGGGGTAATTACCTTTATTAAGTATTAATAGATTAGGGCAATGTGAAACAAAGGCATTGATTTCATTGTGTGAGAAGGGAGCTGAAAAAAGTAGACTCATGGCAAAGTATAACGGCTTTTTACATGTATACAGTATATTTCCCATGCAGTAAAGCACATTTTTACTTTTGAGAATAGAGCTAAGTTTTGGTGCCAAGGTGTGAGCAGCACGTCTCACCATATGCATGCAGCAATTTGCATGTTTTTAAAAAGGGCGCAGTGATAGACATCCTCCGAGTTTTTTGCAAAACCAAAGCTGCCACATATCTGTCTGGCAAACCGTTTTTGGTAAAAAGCTGTAAATAAACCCGTAAAGTGGCGGGAAACCTGTGCGAATGGCATTTGTCCAGCGTGTAGCTGGGCGGAAGTTTTATAAATCACTGTCAAGAAGCCATAGCCAGAGTTCCGGGGCAGGCCTGGTCACACGCCTGTTTGCACATGTGATTCGCCGCATGTGCCTGGACCTGCATGTCCACATATTGTGAACTCTGGCACCCTACAAGTTATTTAGGTCGTGACATTCTGGCCTCCAGTGCTAAGTGATCAACAGTCTTTCTGTGTTCTGAGATCCTGTGTCCTGAATGTGCAACTGTTACTGACCCGGCTTGTTTGACTCTTCTTGCTACTCTGTTTTCCCGTGACCTCGGCTTGTTCCTCGATTCCTGCTCCTGCCTGCCGCTTTGTTCCTCCCTGCCCGCACGTTACTGACTTTGGCTTGCTCCTGATTTCTCCCCTGCCTCTCCCCTGGTACTGCTCTGCCTGCCTTGACAACCCAGCTAGTTCTGACTACGGCTTTTCTGGAACTCTGGCTGCTTTGTGTTCCTGCCAGAGACTTGATGGCTTCACAGAGACTTTCCTTTCCTGCCTCGGTGACCTCAACGGCACTCGTGCCACTCCTTGTCCCCATGATGCACCTGTTTTGCCTCCAGGGGCTCTGGGACTGGAGCTTCAAGGGAGGTCGCCCTAATCAACTCACCCCCAATCGACCATTTTCTGCCAATCTGTCAAAATTCAAGCTGTGTATGATACTGCTTTTGTCAAAGGAGTTGGGTATTTCTCTCTATCAATGGAATTATATCTGGTGATTCTACCAGAAGGATGTATTCATAGCTACTTCCTTTTTTAAGAGGACAACACTTATGTCGGTTTAGCTGAGGTGTAGTCACCCTTTCCTGCATCCTCCTGAGTTGGACTTCAAGGATGTGTGCCAGCGCACAGATCACATGTCATGCGCTTACTCTATACATTTACAATTATTGTACTAAATGCATTTTATATGCTTTGTGCGATATCCTGTCATACAATGCAATCTGTTAAGGTCCTAAACTTTTTAAATATTTTTGGAATATAATATTTGTGTCGTACCATTAAAGACAGACATTGTTGTTTATTATTTATTTTTCACTGGTAAAAAAAACCTAATTGTAACGGGTTGATACATGGAGGAGGGGCTTAAAGAAGAATTCCAGTAAAATCAAAAGGTTTCTCTTGGAGTGGGGCTACCCTCATTCTGCAAGAGTTAAGTTTTCAATCTGTCTAGGGGACTCAAATAAAGCAGATTTCATTTCCTAATCCTTGGTCCCGCCAGTTTCCTCTGGGCTGTTAGATCAGTTCCACCAGACTCCAGAGGTCTAAGGACCACTGATGTCATTACATGCAGTACCATTGATCTGCATTAGCTGTGAGGACGCCAAGGGAGATTCCATAGCTGGAGCAGAGTGGGAGAGAGGTGAGTGCCAACTGCCGAGGGACTGAGGATCAGGTGATTAAAACGGCTTTATTTGAGCCCCCTAGAGAAAAGGAGCACTTAACCCTTGCAGTGCAGGGGTAGCCTCACTGCAAGGGCTAATAGCAGTTTTTCCCAGAGTTCTCCTTTAAGCACCATAATAATCTCATTGATTTGCCAAACAGTGCTGACCTTTATTGCTAATTATATATTTGAATGGTTTCCCTACTTTTAGAAAGCCATAGCTGGCCAAACTCCAGGCAAAACTTGTATTAACTCTTGCAGTGGGGCTACCCCGCACTGCAAAGGTTAACTGCTCATTTGTGTCTAGGGAGAAAAAAATAAAAAAGGTATACTCCTCCAATCCTCAGAGCTGGCTTGCTCTTAGACCGGCCCTTCAAGCCTCTCCCCGCTCTGCTGCGGCGGTTTAAGGATCCTCAAGTCATCACGTTCTATACATATTTTTCGAAAGTAGAGTCTGACGCCTTTTAAAAAAAACCCCATTGATACATAGATGTATTGTTGGTTTGAATTCTATATAGAGTGCGTAGGACGTGAGGATGCCGAGGGACATACTATCGCTGCAGCGGAGGAAGAGGCAGGTTGATAGAGCACTGCCACAGCCGGTTGGCACTGAGGATCGGTTGAATATAACTTTGTTATTTTCCTCCCCTAGACCAAAATGAGCAGTTAACCCTTGCAGTGCACAAGTTAATAAAAGTTTTGTTTTCACTTTGCTTTGCTTTGCTTTGCGGCTTTCACATTTTCTGCAGAAGACGTGTATCCAAACCTCTGTTATTAACCTTAGTGGTGAGACAAGTTGTTTTACATGCTGGTTTGTGAGTGTGCCATGATACCTTTCTACTGTTTTGCTTAAATAAGACACTTTTTATTAACACCACTTTACAAAAATAGCCCATGTAGCAATTATGTAACAAAAATGGAGCTACCCTTTAACTTCAAAACAAAGAAAGGGCTTTAAAAAGGGTTCCACTGTCAAAAGTTACAGGTGAGGCGAAGAACTGAATTGCTGCTCACAATATGTGATATTGACCATTCATTTTAATAATGAACCTCTTGTTACCAGAAATAAAAACCCCGGAGTTTTCCTTACCCGCTGCCTCTCTGCAAGCACCGGCGAAGCTGTCACAACGTAGTGCTGAAAGAATTTTTCAACAGCAATTTGCTCTCTGCGGCTTTATGTTCACGACTGCTACTGAGCCATGTAAAAGGAGAAATGTCTTTTAATTTGCCTGAGTAATTCTCACTGTTGCAGGCAGCTTTAGTTTCTCCTGCAGCCTTGCAGGGACAATAAGCTGAATCAGGAAGGCGAGCGGCGGGCTACGTGTACAGTCTATAGTTTCACAATCACAAGCAGCTCCAGTGTGACACGGAATTAGATAGGGGGCACCTGCAGCTGGGGTGATGAAATGATGGTTTAAGAAGGAAATATAGACAATTAGAAAAAAAATTGTCTTTAATAAATGTACATTTTCATCATGGATTTGTCAGGTATAATTGTGCTCTTCCCATATTTCTCATTAACAAATCCACTTTAAAAAAAAATCCAGTTAAATGTAAAAATGTAAACTGGCTCAAGACAGAATACCTGTGGAGCGTCTCTGATTCATTTTTGTATTTACCTTTAGCAGCTGATTGCTAATTGAGGAAAAGCCCCATAATGTCTTCATTTTTTAAATGGCCCAAGAAAAAATAGCTCCTTCTGTTCAGTTGTTCACTGGTTCAGGCACCATCCTCTCTCTAGGCCCATAGCAGATTTATCTGTGTATTGGTGCACATCAGAGAATCATGCCATAAAAACAACTTTAGTAGACTTAAAACCTATCTCTGGTTAAAAAAAAAAAAATTTCTTGCAGTGAGGCTACTCCCAGACTAAATAGTTCACTGCTCATTTATGTCTAGGGGTATGGTGAAGCATCTTGCTTTTTGCTTACCTGATCCCTGCTCCCCTGGGCATCAGCACTCATCTCTCTTCCCTCCATTCTGGCTCATGGACTGTATTACGTACCTGAGGATGAGACCGGAAGACGAGGAGGCGTCTCTTGCGACTCGTGTCCTGCGACCCCTGGCGTTTGTAACAGGAGGATGCAGGGCAACTAGCACGTGTGCCATGGATTGGAAGCGGACACCGTGCAGGAGACTTCCTGAGTAGAAATCAGCAGGCCAAGGATCAAACCGGGCGGGCAGCGTAGGAACAGATTCGGGAGCCAGAAGTCGTAGTCGAGGAAGCCGAAAATCAGATCCAGCCGGGCAGCGAAGCACAAAATCAGCAGACAAGAGCAAATCCAGAGAACAGGCCGATGAAAGGGGCAGGCATCAATCAGAAGGGTAGTCCAGGGCAATCCAAGTCAAACAGGTCATAGGCAAATCGACAGAGGCACACACAAGAGGCAACACAAGCTGACATGACCATCAGCAATGTGAAGCAGGCAGGCTCTTCTTATTATAGTAATTTAATTGAGGCAACTACCTCACTTCCTGTGCGCCATCCACCTGGTGTCACGAACCGCGGCGACGTCTCGTTGCTGGGAGACGGGCCGGCAGGTTTGCATATTCGGCTCCTCCCTCCAGACGTCTCCCTCGGACTCGTCACACATAGGAGTGAGGGCGTAGCAGCCTGGCCCTTCGGAAGCATCCTGTTGCTAGGAGACGTTCGGGAGGGCCTCTGCTGACTGCTCCGCCCCAACACACCTGCCTACTCATAAAAGCCTGGAAGGCACACTTGCTCAATGTTCTAGCGAGGTAGAACGTTGAGCAATTTCTTAGGGCTCATACCTCTGCTCCATCACATGAACCTTTCACTCCAGCAGCATTAATCCGGACTTCTTCCAGCACAGCAGTGATCCTTCGCCCTGTACTCCTGGAGGGCTCTGAATACCCCAACAAACCGCAAGTACCATCCTGGACCCTGTAATTGTTTACATTGCCTGCAACTCAGTGGGGTTTAAAGAGACACTGCTCTACAAAGGGGGCTTGCTCAGGAGTACTCCTAATTACTGTTTGATAAGCCTGCAATAGTGTTATGCATTAGTGGAGTGAACTACTGTATACCAAAACAAATACGGGACTACTTTTCTTTCCTCTGCCAAGTTGCTGTAGTTGCAATAGTTTTTTGCATTCATGGAGTGAACTACTTTATTTTGAACTACAAATCCCCACAGGCCCCAACTAACCACAATATTGCGAAGAGGGAAGGTTCACTTATTGTTATCTCTGCAATTACAGCCTGTGGTGGCATATGATGTGTTAAGGGTTCCAACCTCACTCAGCCACACTAAAGAGTGTAAGTGTGAACCCCCCACCTGAGCCATCCACAAAGCCTCTCCGCAGCTGAGATCCTCAGCCAAACTCGCTCAATCATTACACCTGGGCGTCTTCCCGCACACCTCTCGCATGCTCACTATGGCGTGCTTCCCGAGATTGGTCTTTTGCACATGCGCAGCCGCCACTGTGCCCTTACAGACTGTCCCTTGGTGTCTTTACCTAAAACGTAGACATGATGACGTCAGTGGGCCTCTGAGCATTGAAGTGCAGGGGGTAAGAGGCTGCAGGCACCAGTCTTGGTGCCAGTGGGGATTAGGTAAATAAACGACCGTTACATATTATCCCCACACAAAAGTGAGCAGTGAACCTTTACAATGTTGGGTAGCTCCACTTCAAGGGCAGTCTTTTTTTTTTTTTTACTGGAGATTGATTTTAGCAAACAGTATTTTCATCAATGATTCTGATTAGCTTTGTATATGTAACAATTTCTACTTAATTATATCTTCTGAACTCAAAGAAAAGTGTGCCTTTTATTTTATTTTTTTGCAAGTGCGAAACAAACTTCATCACATATTCCATTGACTTCCTAGCTTAGCAGAAAAAAAAAAAAGATTTCTTGCTTTGAATGCTGAAAATAGATTACATTCCTTGGCCTGGCCATTGCTTACAAAGGTTCTTGAGAATAGACGCACACCCTACTAGTATTCTAGTGATCTCCCTAATCTCAGATGCACTTTGTCAAAACGAGGTAACTGGTAGTTAAGAGAAATAGCCTAGATCAAAGAGGGGATTAATCACCAACTGAATTCGCGCTGAATAAACCTGTCATTCAAGAAAATGATTTCCCCTGAACTTAGAGAAGGATTGAAGGTATTTGCATAACAGGGACCTTAGTACTCCAGCCAGGTTAAAAGGTTCCAAATTCATCCCGTGTTTAGCTCTTGCTATCTTTTCTTTTCAACGGCTACATACAATGGCCCTTAATCTGATAATACTGCTAACTATCTAAATGATGTCAGTACAGGCAAATACTGCAAAAGTTTGCACGAGGGATAGATCAATTTCACTTTCACCATCTCCTAAATCAGATTTGTTCGAATTTAAAATGTAATCCTCAGGAGGGGAAATAAAAAAGTCCCTTAAAGCCCGTGGATTATATATTAACATTCCAGCTGACCTTTTTGTCTTAGAACAGTGACTGACTGAGATGTTCTGACTGCAGATTTTACCTTTGCTTTACACTAAGGTCAAGGCTGTTGCTGGATCTCAATTGGGCGTTAGGCATTTAAACAATACTCTACTTGACAGGCCCAATAATGTCACAGAAGGACAAAATTGATGGCTTTGCCATGGTATTGTCGTCATGAGCCATAGCAAGTCTTATTAAGGACACTTATTAAGGTTTAAAGCTGCAAAAGAGCAAGATATCTAAAGAGCAAACCCAAGAACAAAAAAACTATATGTTGTAAGCTACCATTCCTTACATGAAGATGCTCCAAAATATTGGGGGGGGACAAAAGAAAGCATAAAATGTTCCTGGAGAGAACAGCATGTGTAGTAGTTTAGGATTATGAGGGAAACTGTGATAGATGATTCAAAATAACAACTGGGACTCACATGTGTTGGGTTGCAGGATGCCCAAGAAGGCATTTAAGCAACTGGAAGAAGCATGCAGTGAATACCTCTGTGCCCACTTAGGTATAGGTAGCACTCAGTGCTTGTCGGTGTGATGATCCTGAGCGGTTGGAACCCGATGTTTAATAGAAAGGATGATACAAGGCCCAAAAGAGAGGATAAAGATCTCCAGAGGGGCCCAGGATTGACATATTTGTTTGAATCTGCTTGTGTGGCAACAACAATCTTTATTGGTCATACAATATGAGGATGATACAACTTACACGCATTGGGATTTCTAGTCTTTTCGCCACCTGAGGCCGCTGGGTTGGGATCAGTCCTGGTGGTGCATGCTAACTGTGTGTTGTGGGTGTGGCCCCTGCATCATCTCCCCGCCCAGCTCTAGCCGGCAACCCTTCCACCAGAATGTCCAACCCAGCTCCTGGCAAGCAATGACATAACTGGCTGCTAGTACCTGAGCGGGACACCAGCTTGCGCATCCCAGGTTGCAAAGAGCTGGGCGAGATGTGTATCTCCACACCTGGTTCTTAACAACCTGGGACGCTTTGGCCAAAAAGAGGATGGCAGGCACGCTGCAAACATTTTGCAAAAGAGCGGCCATACTGCTCTGCCTGCTGCCCGCCATGTGACCCAAAGAGATGTCACCTGAGGCAATAGCCTCAGACTGCTTCATTATATGAATCACCCTGCATACATGTGATAGCTGCATTAGTTTTCTACCCCGATGGCAACCTACTTCCTGTCCTACGGTGACAATGCTCACTTGCCCTAATGTATCTATGAAAAAACAGTGTTGTCACTTCCGGACAGCGCTCCAGAATAACCCCCTCTTTTCTTTTTCATACCATAGAGTGGAGGAGTTTTGTAGTTGACAGAGAGAACTGGCAAACATGATAAATGATAAGTCAGCACAGGAAACAGGCACAAGAAGTCAACAGGTAGTTTTTGCATTTCAAAAATAGTTAAATTATTTATTTCATAGCCCAAAACAGAGCAAATAAGAACATTTGGTTTTAGGGCTTACAAACAAGATAGACATTTGGTAGATATTAAAAATAACACTTTTTATGAATATTTTCACACAAGGTTCACACAAGCTTTACCCAATATTCCGGCAATAGAGTCAGGGCTCTATTGCTTTGTATAGTGCACATGTAAACATACCTATAGGAAGGGAGCAGAGGGATGGCCTTAGCTGCTCCTTCAGTATCCAGTCATAGGATAAGATGTGTCCTGGGTCAGAATGTATTACCTAAAAGAGAAATAAAGTACATTTTTTGGCTTTACTTCTCTTTTGGGTCACAGGAGTATAACTGTATTTACTAATGTACTTTGTGACCCAAAGTCAGTATATAGCGGGCTACTGCTCACTATGTTCTGACAACACAGAGCCACGCCGCAGCCAGAAAGCATCCCACCAATATTGTTGGAATCCACCTGGCTGCCTGAATGACAGCTGTCTATGGCTCTCTAGAGCCAGAGCCAGCTGTGCCCACCCCCTTTTCTGTCTTTCCAATAAGCACTGGACTGACAGTCACTGCTCTCTGCAGGGAGAAACCATGAGCTGGGTGATTAGTGGTCTGTGATTGGTATATAGCAGGGGTAGGAAATCTCTGGCCCTCCAGCAGTGGTGCAACTACAAATCCCATTAGGCATTGCTAGACTTTGACAGCCACCGGCAGGACTCCCAGAGGCAGATGCAATGGGATTTTGTAGTTGCACCACATCTGGAGGGCCGGAGTTTGCCTACCCCTGGTATATAGAGACAGCGTGTGACAGCTGCAGTGTCCCATGCCGGCTCCAAGTATTGGGAAGAGTATATTTTACTTTCCCAATACTTCTCCTTTTACTTTATAGTGTAATCTGCAGAGGGGTCCAGGACCTGCTGTAGGTAGGGGATGTCTGCATCACAAGACTGGCTGAACATGTTTACAAATCCTCTAGCAGGTTAGAAATTCACATTTCCTTCCTTGTTCTGTACCACAATATATATTGACGTATCTCTTTAATGATCTTGTGATGTACCTAGAAGTCTTGCTACTGCTTAGAACTGTACTTTTCTTTCTCAGCATCTTAAAAAAATAAAACTTTATTGCATGAAAATATAAATCTCACATATATGTATTTAAACTTTGTATTTAGCTATCTGAAGTTCAGCTTTAATATTCTTACCATTTTTAAAATTCTGAACCTACTTTAGGCAATGCTAAAGTGCCTATATTTGTAACTGTAAAAACATATATACATTTCTACATACAGTACAAATCAGTAAGAATTCAATCAATGTACGAATGTACTGCAAACCTACATCTGAGAGATGGGTAGACAGTTACATATAGGGTATATGGAGTGAATACTAGTCAAGCACTATATGTAACGTTGGTGTAACCCAAATGGTTCACCGCTAAGAATGTGGCAGTAGGTCGGTATTGCTTTGTGCACCTGTAGTCACTTGCCCCTCCCGGGCGCACCTCTCTTGCTTTTTGTAAATTAAAAATAGCTTTTTTTAAAATCCCTTTTCTAGGTCATAAGGATCATGTGCATTGGACATGGATCACTGGTTTGCCAGTGTGTTTAAACACTTCCAAAAAAAGCATCGACCAGCGCCAAAGGGATCCCTCCTGTGGCCCAAACAACTTCTCTAAATCCAGTACGGCTGCCCCGATACAGATAAGGGATCCTGAACACTGCATGAAAACATAAGACAACACCGGACGACTGTCCTGGCGCAATAATCATTTTTATTGGTAAAAATAAATGTAGAATAGATTATACTCACAAAAGTAGCAAGGTAAAGACATCAATGGACTGATGTCCCCGAAACCGCGTTCAGCAGTGTTAGCGTGACTCTGCGGTATAGCAGAGCTCCTGGATTATTCTTTCATTCATCTCCACAGCAGATTAACTATTGAGGACTATCAGTCCATTGATGTCTTTACCTTGCTACTTTTGTGACTATAATCTATTGTACATTTATTTTTACTAATAAAAAGGATTACTGCACCAGGACAGGCGCCCGGTGTTGTCTTATGTTCTCATGCAGTGTTTAAACACTTGCCTGCTTCCTACAACTCGGGAATTCTGACAGCTAGATCCTTCCCTGATGGAGTTCCTTGGTTTTTACATACCTAAAAATGACTATTTTACTACTGCTTAAGGTTTTCCTGCTCCCTGTGTGTAAATCTCTAGCGTTACTGATTCAGACTCCAGAGTCTGATAATGGTACAAAAACAGCATGCAGGCCAACAAAGACAGAAAATGCTATTGGAAGACTTCTTTGTTAGAGTCTCCAGATGTTACAAGAAGTCAGTAGCCATTAGGCCTAAGATGAGAGAAGTGTTTGATAAATTTGCATGCTAGCACTGGTAAGATTGGCTCTGTGGGTAGGATTCTTTTTCCCCTTAAATTCTTTCCAATAACACTGTGCCATCAGTAGGATCTGCTTCCAACTGTGGCAATACATTGTTCTGCAGGAACCTTACATCAAGGTCCTGAAACTTCACAGATGTATGTGGTACCACTGCAGCCATGTGGTGTACAGCCACTGCAAGAACATATATGTGGCGCCTAACCCTGTAGTAAACCGTAGCATCAGGACCTGAGGCTCGGCTGAACGTAGGTAATGTCACGTACCTGTCCGAACAGCCCCTGTTCAGGGTTGGAACCTGGGTCTCTGGCACGGAAGTGCACAGACCTAGCCATTCAGCCACTGGAAAGACTTGGTTTCTGCTGCAGGTTCTGTGTACTGAGCAACTCTCCTTATGGACACTTTGACTCCACCTGCCCACCAGCTGTAGAAGATCTGCATTTATCTCAGGCTTTAAATACAGGACACTTCCTGTGCTCGGAGCCCGTTGATTTGGGTTAGTTCCTGTATGAGCTACCTCTGTGTTATATGGTGAATTTACAATGTGACTCTTGCCTGTTTCCTGACCATTCTTCTGCCTGCCGATTTTGTACCTTGCTGCCCGATCAAGACCTCAGCCTGCCTCCTGACTACACTCCTGGATCCCGACTTTGTACCTCACTGCCAGACTGTTTCCAACCCTGCCTGCCTGACCAAGTCTTTGCATTATCCTCAGCCTAAGATCCACTTCAGCCTACTACAGGTGCGTTTCAGGTAAGCATTCTATTAAACAGCTCTACTGAGGAACTAAGGAAGGCCGGGTGGGCTTTTGGTGACAGGTTCATTAAATGGTAACTGTCCTCTAAAGTTAAATAAAAGTAAAAATATATACGGAACATTTGGGGATCTGATTAATTTAAATTCACACCACAAATGATACTGGCAATAGTTTACATACAACATCATCCACTTGACTGGCCGGCTGTCAAACCAACTTGTCAAACTAACATGCGCATGTCAATGCACCTGCTTAAACAGCAGTCTTCAAAGTCCCCTTGTCTCTCCTTAAACACCAACATACAGGTTTCATTGCTATCAATATTTCCTGATACAATGAAAGCCTGACACCATTCAGGCCTTCAAAGGAAACTCTTAGGCATACTGAAGATTCAAAGCATCTTTCAAGTTAAATGTATGCAAAGAATCTTTATCAAAGAAAATTAATAAAATCCATATTGAGATAATTTTATAGAATATGATTGAAGTTTTAACCCAAGAAAGGACTCTCTTATTTTCGTATAGCTTAGTATAAGAACTTGTCAATCACGATTAAGCGTTTTGGAATTGGAATCCCTTGAAATGCAGCTGTTTCTTCTTTAATTGTGAAAGTGGACGCGGAAGAAAAGAAAGGTCTGGTCTTAAAGATGAGCAAGGAATACAAACTAGCTCGGGATTAGTCGACGAGTTCAAAGGTCGCTAATTACACTAAGGAGTTCCCAGACACAGGGAGGACATTAAACAGGTCATGTACCAAACTGGGGAAACAGACCCTGTCTTCAAAAATGTATCTTAAAGTGATAGATTTTGAGACAAAATCAAAAGCTTGTTCACTGGGGTGACAAGGACAATGGATGAAAAAAACAGTTTTTTTTTTTTTTTATTGTCCTGCAGACAGAAGAAAAGCAGAAGATCCTGAAGATGCCACCAGACAGTTGTTCTGACTGTGTACCGGAAACTAAGATGCCCCATGTGAGACAAAAACTGTTTCATGGCATTTGCAATGAACATTGTGTTTTGATTAAAAAACGTGTGGGACCCATTGGGTTTATTAGTAGTAAGGCCCAACTTGCTGTGTTTTAAATTAAATCTGTGCCTGAGAACAATCCATCAGAGCTTTCCGACACAGCTGGTAAATTTGTCGAAGAATGCTATTGTGAAAATGGTTTTAGAACTCTAGCAGGTTGCCATCTAAAAAAACAAAACCCTGGAAAAACACCAAAGACAAGAGCAGCTCAATACCTGCTGAATATCTAGATAATTACAATTCAAAGTTCAGAATTGCTTTCCTTTTATCACCTAGGATATGGTTATGCAACAATGAAAACATTATCAATTTCTAGGAAACCAAACATACACTCCTTACCATCTTGTCTTGAATTGTATTGTGATTGTAATGTCTTCCTTATATTGTAAAGCGCTGCACAAACTGTTGGCGCTATATAAATCCTGTATAATAATAATGTATAATAATAATAATACACAAAAAAAGAAATTGAACTTGTGACTATGGCCTTTTATGGAACATCTTACTTAGATGATTTTGCTGCTGTCTGGGATTTGTTTATTGATGTCAAGCTATGGATTGCTAGTCAAGATGGTCATAGAAACATAACATTTATTTATTTAATGATTGTTGCTCATTTAAGAGTCCGGAGGGACCAACCATTACATTTTTGTCTTGCACTCCTTTTAGATCAAGTCTGATTATTTAAATGACCAGTTCACACAAAGAATGTCAGATAGATGCTGAAGAGTTTGATCACCTTACAATTATGTAAGTCCTTTATAGACTTTAGTGGCTCTGGAGATGTCTGATTTCTCTGGTCTGTTCACTTAAAGCGGACCTTTACCCATATCTTTAAAATAACAACAAACACACCTTTAGAAATGTTTAGTAATGACAACCTACAAACACATACTTCTAGATAATTGCCGGCTTTGTATTCTTTGCATACTTTAGTCCTCTTTTCTTCCCCAGTCTTCTGACAGTGGCAATGTTTACTAAGGGCAGATTACTAGATCTCCCTTTACTTCCTGAAAATCTGATACATGTGACTAGGACATGTGACCATGCACATCATCTCGGAAGAGGAACATGCCTTTCCCTGAGATGAGATTTCCAAGCAATGCTCTGTTGATGTTTCCTTCCCAGTGTGCATTGCTTTAGCAATCTGAAGTCATTTTGCCCTTTCAAAGTAGGAAGTGAATGCTCTGCAAGTGTTAGTATTTCAAAATCACAGCATTTTACACCTGACATGTCTATGTTTTTATCAACCATCATACATCGATCATGCATTAGTAGAATTTGATTTTTGAGTGTAAAGGTCCACTTTAATGCGGTTACTTTAACTTTCAGTATTCAGCGCTGCGATACTTTGACTGACGTTAATTCCGTCATGCAAAGCTGTACTGAAATTGAATTTTATACAACGGGGACCGTGGAGGAGGGGGGGCACCGATCGTTACCCCATACAAGCGATCCGCCGGCGGATCGCTTGTATGTGAACAGGCATCGCTGCCTGTTTTTAAATATCGCGGGCAAGGGGGCATGTCTGAGCGGACGTCTAAAGACGCCCGCTCAGATCTAGAGAGCTCCCTGCCGGCCGTTTTTTTACTACGGCTGGCCCGGAGGGTTTTGTTTCCATACTGGATTTTGTTATAATGATTAAGGCAACATGAAGAGACAGAGCTCCTTAGTTGGATGGGAACAAAGCCAATAACTATGGCAAGGAATCCTCAAAAACTATTAGCAGCCAACAATGTATTTTTCTCAATGTAATTTGTAACATTTGTGGTAACAGACAATATTTATATTCATAAACCATTCTATCTGTGTAGACCACACATTCCGTGTGGATAGATTCTCATTCCATACTGAAGTTCCCAGATACAATGAACAAGATACCTGGTGGATGGAAGTCATGTATAAGTGGCTAGACTTTACATATGTGATGTCATGCTCCAAAGCCTTGACAACAAAACTATTTTATTTGTTCAGTAATAATATACATATATTACATTTTTCTTGCACATTCTGTCTGTATTCAGAACGTATTTTGTACAAAATTGAGGTCACGGCTTGTCTACTTTCCTTATGTACTAAGCTAAGGGACCATCTGCTTTGGGTAGTCAACTTTCACATTTCTTAGTTAAATGATGCTGATGTCATGCATTCAATCATGTGCAAGCAAAAATCAATTTTTTGTTTTACTTTGCAATGATTGTGTATTCTTGGCAAACAGAATTTTTACTTAGCTTCACTGCATTCCCTAAGCTAGGTGAAAAATAACTTTGCAAAGTAAACTGTAAAATGCTGTAAGTAAACCCCAAATGCATATAACTTTTATCAACTAATGATCTTTAATCAACTAGCTTTCTCCTTTTAACGCGCATTTACTGTTTTATCTGAATAAAAAAATACTTAGTTTTAACATAACAATAAAGATACCAAAATACATGATAAAGTGTATTTTATTGTACAGTTTCCTCCATTATTTACAAATACATCTACAAATACATCTGTTAACAAGAGTCAGTCGAAAAATGATCGGCATAATACTGGTGCTGGTGCTTTGGAATTCCATATATAATACTCTGAAGAGATCAGTTCACGAGCTGAAACAAACAAAAGCAGAAGTCAAACAAGGTTAGAAGGCAACGTCTGGAATGGAATACCAAGCAAAATATTTAAATTCATCTTCTTGTCATTTCCTCATTCCAATCCCCCATGTAGAAGAATCAGCTGACTTTCAAACTCTGTGCCTTTATAACACATGTGCTGTGCTCCACAATGCCACAACCAGTGCAATCATTTATGCCTGTAGAAGTGTGTGTGTGTGTGTATATATATATATATATA
>NW_017306288.1:2848098-2853523 GCF_000935625.1 Nanorana parkeri | reverse complement strand
AATAGATGGAAATGCAGCCCTGGTGACACCCAAACGCAGCCCTAGAGAGTCCAGCAATATCCAGTACAACCCTGGAGAGCCCCTCATGCAGCCCCGGTGAGACGCGAATAGAGCCCATGTGACACCCTGTGGAGACCCACGTGCAGCCCCGGTGAGACTCAAATGCAGCCCTGGAGAGCCTAGCAATAGCCAGTACAGCCATGGAGAGCCCCATATGCAGCCCTGGTGAGACATGAACGCAGCCCTGGTGAGACACAAACGCAGCCCTGGTGAGACATGAACGCAGCCCTGGTGAGACACGAACGCAGCCCTGGTGCCACCCAAACTTACATGTTATAATTTTTGGCTTTGCAGATGAAAAGACTTGGACAGAATGCTGGTCGGTGTAACATCCTGTCAAGCTGTAGTCAGGGATTCTAAAGGAAAGCTAAAATAAAAAATGACAAAAAGAAGAACAAGACAATTGTGACAAAATGCAGGACAATGCCCTTACTGTTTTGTTATTTGAATAAAGTTCCTACCAAATGATCAATTTTTTACCAAAAACATATTGCTGGCCTATGAGTTTTGCCAGAGCCGAAGCTAAAAATATATCCATGAATTGAATACAGGATAATGCTCCAGCTGTAATGGCTTGCAATAATATGAACAGTAATCCTGGGTGTTCCATGTACAGTGTAATAGGTCTGTGAAACTTCACTGAACTCCTTACAAATTACTGTGTGGTTGTATTAGATATATATATATATATATAACACATTTATAAATGATTTATCTACGCAATTATGAAATCTTATCTACCTACTTACTCTAACATAGGCAGTATTTCCAATGCAGACTGAGTCCACTGGGTCACTGGCGTGCTGTTCTGAGCTGAATGTCACAGTTCCCGTAAGATAAATTTCTAGTGATTTTGGAAACTTTTGTCCTGAAAAAAACAATAAGCTGTGATATCATGTACATATAACGTGAAAGACTTTTACATGTTATATATTGATTTGACACAGTGTTTGGCTGAAAAAAGAAATGTTCCTGTTTCATGCTGATAGTGTAGAGATAATCAGGCCTAGGGAAA
Organism: Nanorana parkeri; assembly: GCF_000935625.1. Classification (NCBI taxonomy): domain Eukaryota; kingdom Metazoa; phylum Chordata; class Amphibia; order Anura; family Dicroglossidae; genus Nanorana; species Nanorana parkeri. The sequence continues at coordinate 2,852,448 of NW_017306288.1, read as the reverse complement.
GGGGTGCAGAGGCCCGGGGTCTAGCCTCTGGGGGCAGCTCAGGTTGGGAAGAAGCCTGCAGCTGAGACACTCTCTGTGGCATCTACAACAAGGTTGCAGTTGAAGCAATCTTTACCAGTTCCCAACAAAGCAGGTCATAGGCTCTCCCAAAATGGCAGCTGGGGCCCACGACTGCAGACATTTTTCTACCCAAAAGTTCAGCTTTATATTAAGTGTCTGCAACCGCAACACATTGCTTTCTCATTCTGCCCATACTTGATCTTAGCACCCCTGGATATAAACCATCCATCACTGCAGTACAGTGTTTGGGTTGTCTGACATTCACTGAACAGCAAAAAGGATTTGAGAAAACAGGAACTTTTAAGTAGATGATTGCTTACAAATGAACCTGAAATCTTAATGTATCTCCAATTTAATTCCACAAGCAATAGCAATCACCTCCACGTGCCTGCATGCATTCTCATTCCTTCTGAAGTACCCCTGTTCACACTACACATATGGAGATGTAAATGCAGATACCAAACTCAACTCAGATATAGCCACTTGGCCTTGTGCCTACCATGACTCCAAATTAGTTTTATATAAGTGAGACTCACATCTGTGCAAATAGATAATGCTTTTGCTGGAGGAAGCATAATCCTTATCCCTAATACATACAGTATGTGCCCCAGTCCAGAACACTGTTGGTTCCATGTTCCAGACTCAGGCATACCTGGTGTTGACTAAGCTTCCAGTTGCTACTGCGTAAAACCCCCAATACAATCAAACACTGTGTAGACAACTCGGAGAGATACTCTTGCAGTGAAGGAGGCAGCAGCTTAAGACAACTTAAAGTGACACTAAATTCAGCAGTTAAATCTTAAAAATACATTAAAGTACCTCAATTATTAACACAAACGTATCTTATTTGTGTATCACTCCTCAGTAGATCCTCAAATCATCTCTGAATTGGTGCTGACACTGTCCTTCCTTCTGGAGGGTGGCTACTTTTGTTCCCCATGGTCTCTGTATATCTTGTAAAGAGGCCACTGCTCCAAGCTCACTCCTGTGATGGACTACAATCTCACGTTTAGTTTGCTAATTTGTATAAAGATTGTAGTCCCATCACAGGAGTGAACTTGGAGCGGTGACTACTCTAAAACACACACAGGGACCATGGGGAACAAAAGTAGCCACCCTCCTGAAGGAAGGACAGTGTCAGCACCAATTCAGAGATGGTTTGAGGTTCTACAGCCAAGTGAAACACAAATAAGTAGAGGTGCACCGAAATGGAAATTTTAAAAACGAAACCGAAATAAAAAAAATTGTCAGGCCGAAACCGATACCGAAAATGTTTTTTATTTAAATTTTTTTAAATCTTAATTTTGTATTTATTTTTTATAAACTTTTTGGGGTCTAAACAGACCCCTGATGTTTCCCTTTTAAAATTAGAAAAAGAGATTTAGGACACAAAGTCCTCTATCTCTTTTTCTGTATCCCCTGTTATCAATGAACAGGAATGAGTGTTCCTGCTCATTGATAACATGAGTACATGGTACGGTATGTTTACTATAACTACAACTATGAATGAACAGGAGGAGATGCAGGTCACCCCCATTCATTCATAATTGAGGATATAGTTACATACCATGTCCTCAATTATCTACAAACACTCATCGATCACTGATCGCTGAGTGTTTGTACCCGCTCTCCTCTCTGACACGCTGTCACAGAAGGCTGATCGAACGGAGCAGGGAGGTGAGCTCAGCCTCCTGTGAGAGCGCTGGCTGTCTCCAACCCACACACCGCTCTGCCGGACTGTGATAGGCGGCTGAGCGCTGTGGGAGGAGAGCTCAGCTTCATTTGACAGCGCTGGCTGTCTCCGCCCACACACCGCTCTGCCGGACTGTGATAGGCGGCTGAGCGGTGTGGGAGGAGAGACGCCGGCCGCTCACAGCGCTCTCGTCCTGCAGCGCTCGGCCGGCTGTCACTTTCTTTTCTCCCCGCTGGAACACAGTGCAGCGCCCAGCGTGGAGAAAAGGGTACTTGAATGCATTGTTGAGGTTGAACTCCTGCGTTTAGTGTCACTTTAATGCTGCAGAGTATTTTAGTTTAGTATTATTTTTTAATGTACCTGTTAATGTCATTTAAAGTGCCAATATAAAGTTATAGCAACTGCTAGGGCTTATGTCAGTACATACCTATCACCCAGGTGAGACGACTTTTCTCTTTTGATAATTCAAGTTGTCCATGACTAGCTTTGTGTTCAAAATACTTAATCTGTCCTCTATTATTAAAAACAGCAAAAAAGGAAATGAGCAGATGAAAGAAAAAAGGCAAACTATCAAAATACATTTCCTGTACACAGTGACACTGATGGCTATTTTTCATAACACACAACACTGATACTGATGTTAACAGTGATTGCATCTGACTATTTTCCTACCACACCTGGTACAATAAATTTGGCCATTGCTCACATTGTCCTGAATGGGCTACGTTTCAACCTGTGGATGGCCCTGTCAGCAACACCTGGCTTTTTGTGATTCCTCTTATTCAGCCCCACAATGCTGTATGGACAGCTTTAGAGTGAACTTCTGGCCAGACTATGGACATTCAAATATTTATATATTCTTAACAAGCAGTAAATGAACTTTAACAAAAACAATTCACTCAACCCGGTAGCTGCTGGTAAGGTGGAGCAATTCATCCTCAAAGTTCACATCAAATGCCCTAAAGTTGTTCAAGTCATTCTGTCAGCAGCTAAGCTACTTTAATGCATTCCTATAAAAGTCTATTTTTAATTGACTTTGGATCTTTGCCTCCTGCACCTTCTGCTTCTTGAATACTTCCCTACCAGTCATCAGAGGGAAAGCTCTGACAGGAGGAAGCAAAGTCCTGCTCCTCTACCAAGATGGCTACCTCCACACAGAGGCACAGTGCTGAACAAGGTATGGTAAATCAGTAATGGGAAGAAGATCAGCTGTAGAAAGATCACAGGCAATACTGCTGACTAGTCCCTTGCCTTCTGTTTGCCTTTTAGGACACAGCTTCCACAGTTCAAGTCCTTTTTAACAAGGGCTTATGATTGTGGGAAGAGACTACAATTGCTTAAAGGGATTTCCAACATGTCCTTCAAAAGTCTTTAAACTGACCGCCATCAGTTTTCCTTTCCATAGAGAAAAGGGAAATAAATATTTCACCTAACATAAGCCATATCCATCTCTTGGCTGAATTCGGGAGATGATTATGTCTGACCCCAGTGATCAGGTGCAAACACGCAGATGTCTCATTGACAGTTGTTCTGGTAAGACATCTGATTAGCTATGGAATCCTTAACAGAATTGTGCTTCCATAACGAATTAGAGAACATTATACACACATAGCAAAAACTATAATATCTTACTTGTTGAAAAATGGAATCTGAGCTTCGCAGTAATCAAATCCATTTCTTATACTCTCATGGAGCTTCAATTTAACCGATATTTGTACCTGGTGCCCCTCTTCTGTCATCTGATAGAAACCCAATATCGGGGGCACTGGTACCTGCAATTCATAAAAGAAAAAGCTTGTATAACCCAATACCTCTGAATTGTTATCTAAACATATAGGGAGGAAACAGCTTAACGTGAATTCTAGGCATATATCAAATACACAAATGAATGCAGTTCTCTATTCATTAGTACATCATTAAATGTATTTTGTTAATGCAAGCAGTGTGAATACCTGAATTCGACTTAAGCTGGCCATACACTGTAATATTTTCTTCATTCAACCTACAGGCTGAACAAAGAAAATATATCAGATTCCTCCATCAATGCTTACAAGTGTTGATCGAGCTGAAATTCGCATAGGGGATGGCCAGCTTTAGATAGTGGAACTCAGAGGGGGAGAAGCAGTTTAAGGAGCCAATCCGTTCATACAAGGAGAAAGCAGAGCGACAGAGGGATGAACTCATCTCCGTGCAAGAGGGGTGCAGTGAAACTGTCCAGTCACAGCCTGGAGCGGGTCTATGACTGCCGGAACTCAGAGGAAGTGGGTTAAGCAATACTGGATGTCATTCAATCAACTCAGAAGACGTCTAGTAGCGGAAAAGGCAGCTCTGTATAAAAGGGGAGTATTGCAACCAAAGCTGCTTTGTTTATTTTTTCTTTTAGTGGGCTATTTTTTTTTTACATTTTTGACTGGAGTTCTGCTTTAAATGCAGCTAACTAAGAATAAAATTTTTGCTAAATATCTGATTTAGCAAAATAAGATAGTGGGCATCATGTACAGTCTCCATGAGAATTAGTGTCAGTGTTGCTTTTCTAATCCAATAAGCTTCTTTTTTTCAAGCTTCCAGTGAACTTTAGAACATGAACTGTAGAATTT
>NW_017306288.1:2799302-2848035 GCF_000935625.1 Nanorana parkeri | reverse complement strand
TGCCTTTTCTGTACCCAATTAACATTGACCAATTGTACTCCCCGGCACTGCTCTTACAATTGTCACCGGTGCCCCTCACTGTATCCTTCTTACACTGATCACCTGTGCACCTCCTGCACTTTTCCTACACTAATCACCTCTGCCCCCATGTCCACCTAGTGCACTAATCACCCCTTTTCTAAGCTGGGCAATACAGCAGGTTGCCAGCTATACTACTAAGCGTGTGTTGCTTTCCATGGTGCTGCTCTGCCTTTAACACTATCATTAACGTCATGAGGCGATCCATACAAAATAGGCCCGTGCCCCCAAATTAGGTCTCGACCCACACTTTAAGAAACCAGGTTCTATAGAAAGGCTTGTAGAAACCAATTAACTGTATTTTACTCAGAGCAAAAATGTCACAAAATGACAGGAAGAATTTCATTGATTGCTATAGACCAGAAAAGCTTGATCCTTTTTTTTTGCACTATGAATAAAAACACTAATAACACATTTGTGGATGAGGCACATTATGCAGCAAAAAAAACTCAATAACTCGGGTTACCTGTGATGTGTAGTAGCACAACTGGAACCGATCAAAGGGTGGGATGAATGGAAATTTGTACGGCCCATTGAATGCCGAGTCGTCAGTAGCCGCCACGCTGCTCGAGATCAGCATGGAAGAGTCAATGGAAGTCACACAGGGATGTACCAGAATATCCTGAAGGGGGGAGCCGTTAGCAGGAAGATTCAAGCCGACGATTACATTTTGGCTGATTGTTTCCAAATTACACTTTGGAAAGAAAGAAAGAAATAGAAAAAAAAAGATGACGTTAATTAGATCTTTTTAAATGCTCGAATCGAGGCTTTTAATCCGTACGTCCACTTACTCAGCACAGGCCCCCAATGACCCCCTGCAGGACATGTGCATTAAATCAATCAAGTGTACCTTTTGCATAATAAAATATAATAATAATGATTTACATAGGTCCGTACATGCTAATAAGTCCTTGAGCCACTTAAGGTTGACTGCAATCAAAGAGTCATTATTTTAGGTAGTTCTGAATAAGTTGGTCCCTTCTGAGCTAATGTTGCTTGTACAAAGATAAACAAAAGAGAGAGCGGCAGGAGAAGAGCTGAAATGATTCGGGCTCCTGCCATGTTCATTGACCACCACCTGCATAAACATCTGCCTGCCCTTCACTAGCTCCACATTCGACTGCCCACTGCAATGCTTCTCTGAATGCAGTTAATAAATTTCAACTACAGGCAAACTGTGTAAACAGGTTACAGCTAAAGATTCCTGGCAGCGTTAGAGAACGGGCTGGAAAATGACTTACATCCTTTTACAGCTATTTTATGGCATGCTGTATGCAAGCTTTATACAGCCCCGAGGAACGGGGCCCGTGGACTACTGCAAGGCTGAATGAAAGCAATTAAAATTAATTTTGTGTTCCATGCTACAATGCGTTTGCACCTATACAATTAAGTGTTTCGTTCCAACCACCTATTTTGTTTGATAACCCCATTCAGTATTAAAACCTGAGAGGTATTTATTTATGCAGTTATTATTAGGATTGTTTTAGACTTTTAAAGGGAATCTCTCCATTCATTTATTCTTAAAACAATTTAGAAAATGAAACAGGGAGGTCATTTGGACTGGATTTAACACTTTGTAGTTTATTAAAGGCTCAGTCCATTCCAGAGATGGACTAAAGAGACTCTGGGCGAGGGATGCACCGATACCGATACTAGTATCAGTGCCGATACCGAGTATTTGGTACTAGTATTCGCCCAAATGCTCTGATGCCTAGCCCGATACCCGAACTTTCTGTATCAAGAAGCTGGACAGTGAGTCATTACACGCTGCCCTGCTTCCTGATTGGCCAGGAAGCCGGCTCCATGTTCCCTCATGACCACCTAAGTTCCTGATTGGTTGGGAAACTGGCCAATCAGGACGTCGGACTCTGGCGTGTTCGCAGCTCCACGTGCCGAGCCCGTCAGGAAGCTGACAGCGCCAATCACAGGCACTGAGACATATCTAGATCTCTGCAGCTGCGGACCAGGATAATGTCTCAGTACCTGTGATTGGCGCTTTCGACATTCTTTTCACTGACCACTACTGTAAAGGGGGCATGCTTTTCACTGACCACCAATGTAAAGTGCATTTTTCCCCACTGACCACCAAATGAATTATTTTGGACATGGTTTCCCTAGACCTGAAATTCTCCTCCCCAGAAGCTACATAAAAGTTTAGCTAGGGAGGTGAAGCACAGAGAGTAATTAGATACTCCTAGTAGAGGAGAGGGCTATGAAGTGGCAGGAAGAAAGGGGAACTGTGGCAGGAAACTGATTCTTCCTCGAAGAATCAAATCAAATTACACGTGAATAAAAATGATTTGGGAAAGGTTTCGTATATATCTGTTATGGACGCTATTGGAACTATTTCTGTACTTGAGTTCCTGGGTCTGCACACCCGCTGTGGCTCTTATGAGGGTGTACCACTCTTTCCATTGGATTTTTTTTATTCTTTGTATGATGGAGAATGCAAAAGAAGCAGTTGGAAAATGCAGTGGTGGCCAGGAACAGAGTTGGGAACTATTGCAGGGAAATCTCACTGATTAGGAGGCGCTGTCACCTTGCCCATTCAGGGCAAAGTGACAATGTTTGTGTAATTAACCACGGAAGTTTGGGAACTTATATTAGCTCCCAGTTTTCCAGCCCCCCCTCACCCCCATTACAAGGTTCAGCGAAAAATCGCCCTGTTCCCTACTCGGCTTGCAGCGCTTCTCCCTTCCCTTCTCTATAAAGAAAAAATAAGTCAGCCTTTAACAATATCTACTAAATAGTAACACAATACATTGTTTCAATTTCCCAAAGCATAAAGGATGAAATCTGATTGGTTACTTTAGGCAGAAACTCTACTTTTATAGTGTTTTTTATACATTTATTTTTCTGTTCCCCACCATAGACCATTTTGTAATGAGAGCGATTGAATAAGAACCATTTTCACTTCAATTTCCCTTCTTCATTTCAGTTCTTAATAGCCTATTAGACATGGCGTAAACATCAAGGGAAAAGAAGATCCACTTCTGTTTGGAAATAAAAGCCTAACAAGTGGAGGGAAAAATAAGGCAAAGAACACATGCTTGAAGCTAGTATGCTAGTTACCAAACAACGGCATCAATGGAATAACTTACAATGCATTTCAATGATGGAAGACACAAGCTAAACAACAGGATATATTCCAGAGAGACATATTGCTTGTATGGATTTCTTTTCTGCACACCCGCTAGTGCTCCAGGCATTGACCATCCTGACTGTCAGCAATAACCAGGAACAGTTTGAAGCTACGCTAAGGGATGGTTACGTGATCATCAATTATAAAATAATCAGAATAGAAGATTTCTTATTTATGTGACATGCACACCCACAATTTAGCACCCCCTTCCTGGCCAGGCCAGGCAACCCATATGTGCTGAGAAGGAACAAACTGAGATGCGGCAAGATGTAGAGATGACATCATCAGTCTGCTCCTTCACTGTATTACCTAACTAACAGAGAAAATGGTGTTATCAACCTTGCTGAGCAGTGTGTTAAAGCAGTGTGAGGTCCATTCACGTGAGCAGTGTGCAGTATAGCACGGCCACAGTAGTGCGCTGTAAGGGAAGCGGTGGAATGCGCTGTTTTTTTTTTTTTATGTTCAAACTTTATTGAACTGTCACAAATGTCATTCAGTCTTACTCACCCCAGCCTGTTGCAATGTGGTCTACTGTGTTACAAAACGCTGCAGTAAAAAAAAGTATTGAATGTAGTACTGGTTTCAGCACACATTACTGCCTGACAGAACTGACTTGATAAGTAACAAGGCCAGGGGTAGCCAAACTCCGGCCCTCCAGCTGTGGTGGAACTACAAATTCCATGAGGCATTGCAAGATTCTCACAGCCATTGACATGGCTCCCAGATAGAGATGCATCCTGGGATTTGTAGTTTCACCACAGCTGGAGGGCCGGAGTTTGGCTACCCCTGAAAAAGGCAAATGCCTTGTCTACGTGCTGGGACTGCTCAGGACACATCTGGTGTGAACAGGTCCTTATTCTCAGCATTGCATGGATAGAAATACAAATCCTTTGGCAAGTAAACAAGTTCCCATATACTGCATGTACTGTGCATATGGCTAAAGCAGCACGGTGGCTGCTTTAGTGGTTAGTGACTTCTGCCTCGCAGCACTGGGGGATCCCTGGTTCAAAACCCGGTCAGAACCCTGTTTGCATGTTCTCTCTGTGCTTGCGTGGGTTTCCTAGCACACTCCAAAGACATGTTGGAAGTGTATATAGCTGCTGTCTAAATTGACCCTAGCCTGTGTGAGATAGAGACCTTAGATTGTCAGCGCTATATAAATACCTGTGATAAATAAATAATAAAAGACACTCACCTTGCAAGAGACTGTCCCATACACCTGCCACGTGTCACTATCATCACCTTTATCATACTGAGTGGAGTCTACTTTCTCTGTGATGAAGACTTCAATCTGAGCTTTACCCTTCTGTTTGCTGGTCCCCCATGCTGGAGATTTGTAAGACTGGTTCGTAGAAATACTGCTTAGACTATCTGGCAGAGCTGACAAATTTGTGTCCACGGGAGAACCCAGCGGACAGGCCCGTGTGACGAGAACTGGTAGCTGGGTAAGCTTTGATGCTATGTCTGCATCTATGCCGTGTTTTGAATTGATGAACTGGATCATACCGTACAAGAGGGCGAATGCTTCGGAGATGCTGTTAATAATTATAAGCGGTGGGGTGGGTTTCAGTAACTGTTCCACCAGAGGCAGGCACACATAGATAAAGTCGCCATGTGGAATGGCAAGAACAGGCCAGAGTTTCCCTTCAGGAACAGTCAGAGAGTGCACGTTTGTTTTACAGATTCTGGAACAATTATCCCGATATTCCACAAAGTGTTTATTATCGTCTGTTAAACCAAGCTCACGCAGTATAGCTTTTAAAAGGTCTTCGTCCTCAGGAATGGTTGCGTAGCTTGACTTATTAAAACCCTTGGCTCTTTTCTCTACAGTAGGATAACGCCTGCAAGATACCAAAAAGAGAAGGAAATTTACACAAAAAAATAACCAAGTAAAAGCACCGATTGAACTGCTAATGCTGACCAATAAACCCTGGAACCGTGGCCCCATCAGATTTAGTTTTCCTTTGTTAATGGAGCTTCAGTTTGGTAAAGTTGGCCATGCACATTACAATCTGACTGTATAATCTCTAAACAACCAGCTTTATATTTATCAGAACTAGGAATGCACCGATATCGGTTTCCCGGTATCGAGTACCGATATTTTGCTTTCAGTATTATCGATACCGAGTACCGATACTGGTGCTTCCGCTGGCATGGAGCCAGCTTCCCGGACAATCTAATGCTCGAAAAGCTGGCTCTATGTTATCCGGCCGGCTTGATTGTGCATGGCCGGGAAACCGGCTTCCTGGTCAATCAGTAAGGAGCCAGCTGTTCGACTGGCTTGATGCTCATTGCCCGGGAAACTGGCTTCCCGGCCAATCAGTAACTGGCTAGCTGTTCGGCCGGCTGTATGCTGATTGCCTGGGAAGCCGGCTTCTCGGCCAATCAGCATGGAGCCGGCAGTTCGGCTGCCCGGCCAACCAGGTAATTACTTGCTGTCCAGCTTCCTGATCGCAGGGGAAGCCGGCTCCATGTTCCCCTACGGCACTGCCGATCAGAGGAAATCCTCCTCTGACCGGAAGTTCCGGTATCGGGGGAAGGTATCGGAGCATTTGGGCGAGTACTGGCCCAAATACTTGGTATCGGCACCGATACTAGTATCGATATCGGTGCATCCCTAATCAGAAATGCGGGGCCCATTTATACTGTAAATGTTCCGACCAGCTCTACATTGGTTAAATGCTGTGTGCATGGCATTCCTGCCACTAGATGGAGCTGAGGACCATAGGAAATAGTGTATGGCTGGGTGAAAGAGTTATAACTCATGGGAGCAGCCATCAAATTGGTATCCTGTCAGGGAGGCCCTTGCACTAGAGAGTTGTTGGCAGATTTAAAGAAGATTGCACAATTAGATTGTAACATGTATGACTAGCTTAGGACATGGTGACTACAATCCCATTATTAAATGACAGTGCCCTAACTGGACAGTGATTACAGTCTCTTTGCAAATAGAACTTGTTTTCATCCAGGGTCTAAAATAACCAAGATATACTCACCCGAACCTTGGACCCTCCTGGCTGCTAGATCGGTCCCAGCAGTCTCTTCTCCCCGTCCGCTCCGGCGAAGGAATGTCCCTTGTCATCCTCACATTCTATACACTGTATTGGACGTGAGCACCTGTATTGGACGTGACGTCACAGGTTCTTAGACCGCCAGAGTGCAGCGGGAGTGGAGTGGCTGGGACGGGTCTAGCAGCCATCCCGGTTCGGGTGAGTATATCTTTGTTATTTTAGACCCTGGAGGAGAACAAGCACTTAACCCTTGCAATGCAGAGGGTATCCCCACTGGAAGGGTTATGTATTCTCCTGCCTGGAATTATTCCTTAAGTATCTCCTGGTTCCTCGATCGGCTCCTGAATTGTACATTTATTAATAATTCCCGATTTAAAGGCTGCTGTTGACCTGAAACAGAGATGGAAAATGAATAGATACCCGGTTTTATTTCCTCTCACAGCCTGACATGAAATGCAGTGATCTCAGCAGTAAAGTTGAGTTTACTAATAATTAGGGAAATGATTTAAGTGCACATTAATGTGTAAAATATTAAATCACAGAATTACCTAGAGAATTTCACTGATCCGCATTCCCCTGATCTATAACTTAAGATCCACAGCCCCCGAACAGGCATGGTTATGGGCGAGGAATAGCCACAGCACACAAATCATGTAGGCCGTACTTGGAACACTGTAAAAACAAAAAAAGGTTATTTGCATTTTTCTAGAACAAAAAATGTCATTTAAGTTTGAATATGTCATTTAAATAGCTTTTTCCAATGCAACTTCTAGCAAACAGTGTGTGTGCTGACAGCATCCTAGCAACCAGTGACATCAAGGTCTTATTTTCGGGGTAGGTCTTATTTTGGGGGAAACAGGGTATTATACATACAGTGTATAATGTATTGCTGGGATTTGTATTCCCATGTATTCCCATGTAAGTTGACAACTTTTTCAATAATCGATTATAATCGATTATGTCGATTAGTTGTTGCAGCCCTAACTGCAAGTCAACAGCACTCTTGCAACCAATGATGCTGTGGGCTGATAACATCCTAGCAACCATTAACACTGTGGGCTGACAATGTCCTAGCAACCAGTGACACTGCGGGCTGATAGTGTCCTAGCAACCAAGTGGCATTGTTGGCCAACAGCACACTGGCAACCAGTGATGCTGTGGGCTGCCAACGTCCTAGCAACCAGTGACGCTGCAAGCTGGCAGTGTCCTAGAAAACAATGAGGCTGCTGGCTGACAGCGTCCTAGCAACCAGTGACACTGAGGGCTAACTGCATCCTAAAAACCAAGTGACACTGTTGGCTGACAGCATCCTAGCAACCAGTGATGCTGCTGGCTGACAGCTTCCTAGCAACCAGTGACACTGAGGGCTAATGGCATCCTAGAAATCAAGTGACACTGTTGGCTGACAGCACACTAGCAACCAGTTAGGCTGAAGGCTGACACCATCCTATTGTCCGGTGATGGTGGGGCATGGTTTTGCCGACACAGCACTGCTTACTCCAAAATTACATTGTAGTTTATTACCGCCAGTTTTTTTTTTTACTCCAAAATGGTGGTCATTTTTAATGGATATGTCATAGCCATAGTGAACTTCTTCGCAAAAGATTGGGAGTAGATACAAAACGTTGACGGTCAGCGTAGTAAGGTAACCGTTCCTCTCTCTCGATATCGTGCCCCCAGCAGCTAATATCTGACTTTTCGATATAGTGAACTATTAGAAAAGTAGTAATTAGAACTTTGTAAATTTGTTACACGTGTCGGTATTTACTATGAAACTGTTGCAAACCTTTTATGAATTTGGTGCAAGAGTTCTAGATACAGTCATAACGCCAGAATTGTGTTGCAAAGCCTTTATTGAATTACTGTGCTATGATCGGATAACGCTGTTAATGCACAACACAGTAATATGAAGCCGCCCTGTCACCAGCTGGACATGGCCTCCCTGGCTACTCATATTATATTGTGGAAGATAAACAACTCACAAGTCATGCCTTGACAATGAAACCATGGGAAGGCTGAGGCAGTGTAACGGCCCATTCACAATTAAAAGACAACTATGGGGTCAGTGTTTTTCCCCATAGTTCTCTTAAGGGTCACAGGAGGCCATATACTAGCGTCCTCCCGTGACCCAAAGCTCAGTATATAGCTAGCTACAGCTTGCGATATAATGAGACCGCCGCAGCCGGGACGGATCCTGAAAATGCTGTTGAGATCCACCCAGTACCAGCACTCAGTAAATATCTTTGATGTCCATTTAATCGGACCAATCGTCAATTGTCATGTACAAAATAGCGACGTTTCGGTCCCGAAACGTCGCTAGACAATTGGTCCGATTAAATGGACATCAAAGATATTTACGGAGTGCTGGTGATTTCTGCTTTCCACTGTTTGTTGAACGGTGCCATCCGTGATTGTCACTAAACTTTCTTTTTTTTTAACACATAACTTTATTGCTATCACATATACAGTGACAGGTCCTCTTTATAGAGACATCAGGAGTCTATTAGAAACCTAATGTCAACTAGGGGCCACAAAGAAGCTGATGAAGCAGATAACTGCTTCATTAGCTTCCTCTCTGGCTACAGCACCCGGAGAAATGACAGGCTGAACGTGCGAGTCGGAGAGGACATTTATAAGCGCTTACCCGCCCTTTAAGCGTCTGCCGTCCAGCCATTTTTTTTACAATTAGCCGGACGGCAAGCAGTTAGGTGATGCTATGTGAATGCGAAACATGTAACACACATAAAATGGGAGGTGTTATTCCAATTTGGCAGCAAAAGTGGAAATACACTTTAAGGCCTGGTTCACACCTGAGTGTTTTAGATATGCGCGGAAACGCACAAAAAGACAATGCATGCTATTGGGGCTCGGTTCATACGCGCAGACAAAGACGCAAAAAAAGTACATGTGCGACTTTCTGGGCGGTTGTTGCACCTTCAGATTGTAGTCGTACCCGCAAACACGCAAACGCTCGTCTATTAAAATGTGCGCGTATAGACGCGTGAAAAAACGCACTGAATTGTAAATGCTCAGGTATGAATGGAGCTAAGAGTCTATTTATTAATGTTGTCACCCAAAATTTACACATGTTCCTAATGGAATCTCATGTAAACAAAATGGGTGAATCCTGCAGGAAAAACACGGACCCCTTAAAGTTCCTGAAAAGGACACAGTGCCAGACTCATGTAACCCCTGGAAGTAGCGTTTTCAGGGCAGCAATGGCAGCCTATGTATGTCTCTCCCCGGGTGACAAACAGCAGACCTGCATATGCTGGAGAACTACAAGTACAAGCATGCCTGTTCCTCCTGAGCAGGAGTGCCGCAGGTTGCCCATAGCAACGAGAGGGCTCGTCTCTGGGAGCCGGCAGCGGACTGGTTGCTATGGAAACAGCAAACGTTTAATAAAATCCCCCGTAACATAACACTGCTCGCCGCCTCTTACTGTGTACGTACCCGGCCACGCCCTTTCGTGCTGTGCAGAGCTGGATCCCCACTTCCGGTCTCGGAGGGTCAGAGGTCAGCAGCTGTGTGCGCGCCGCTTCCTGTCCCTGTCAGCTTCACTTCCGGTGAGAATGGCAGCAGTGTGATCCCCGCCCGAGCAGTCTATGGGGCCCGGTGCAGCGCGGAGGGCCTGACACTGATATCTGTGTGTCTGCAGCCATGGCCGCCACCGCCGACCTGTTCGAGGTGAGTGTGATAGTGGGGGGTGGTGGGGCTGTACACAGACTCAGTGTGACAGGGGCCCCAGGAGGACAAATGGTCCCTGACAGCAGACACAGTGACACTTTATACGGCAGGATATGTGCTGCTTGTGTAGATTGGCAGTGACTGTGTACATGAGAGGGGCCATTTCCGCATTTAGATAGAGGCCTTGTCTTGGTAGCACTGTGCAGGCTGTTGCTGCTGACTTGTTTTTAAATGTGCAGGCTGCATGTCTTTCCTTCTGATCCTTGACTGTGTTCTCCACCTGGCGAATGATTGGCCTGGAACAAGCATGTGATCCTGTGATAAAGGCTTTCCAGACTTCACACGTTGGATGTTTGTTTTAAGTCTTTAACGCTGTATCTAATACAGCATTTATAATATGTATCATACTATTATTGTTTATAATATGTATCATACTGTTTATGGTCCAAGTGGAGCTGCAGGATTATTCAAATTACCCCTGCTTTTGGGCTATGCCCACACTGCAAGAAATACTCACCCAATCCTTAGCACTGCCTGGCTGCAAGACCAGTCCCCACATCCTCTGCTCCCCTCGGGTCCGGCCCGTGACATCATCACGTCTATTAGATGGGAAGATGTCGAGGGACATTCCACCGTCAGAGTGGAGGACCGAGGATCGGTTAAGTATTATTTATTTTCGCCCCTTAGAGAACAACTAGCAGTTAACCCTTTCAGTGTGGTAGGGATGCGACGATACAGAGTATTTGGGTGAGTTCTTGTACTTGCCCAAATGCTCCCAATACTGGAACTTCCAGAATCAGGAAGCCGGGCGGCGAGTCATTACAGGCTGCCCGGCTTCCCGATTTGGCTGGTAAGCCGGCTCCATCCTCCCTTGTCACCAGGGAGCATGGAGCTAGCTTCCCAGCCAATCAGGAAGGTGGGGGGCGGGTAATGACTCGCTGAGCCAGCTTCCCGGCCAATCAGGACAGCCGGGCGGTGAGTCATTACCCATCCCCCGGCTTGCTGATTGGCCAGAAAGCCGGCTCCATGCTTGTAACTTGAAGCATGGAGCTGGCTTCCCGGCCAATCAGGAAGCAGGGAGATGTGTAATGACCTGCCGCCCAGCTTCCTGATTGGAAGCCAGGCGGCAAGTCATTACCTGCCCCCAGGCTTCCTGATTGACAGGAAAGCCGGCTCCATGCTTCCTTGTCACTCGGTGACAAGGAAGCATGGAGCAGGCTAATCAGGAAGCTGTGGGGTAGTCACACTGCCGGCTTCCTTAATAGGACTTCTGTTATCGGTATTCGGTATTGACTAGTACGGGAAAAAAATATCAGTACTTGTACTTGATACTGAAAAAACGGTATTGGTGCATCCCTACAGTGCAGAGAAGCCCCAATGGAAGGTTGAAGAAGAACTCCAGGACTTTTTTAAATTAACCCTTGCAGTGGGGCTACTCCCACACTGCAAGGGTTAAGTGTTTGTGTCTAGGTGCTAAAATAACAAAGATATACTCACCCAATGTTCAGAGCCAGCCAGTTGTTAACGACACTCCCTCAAGCCTGTCTCCCCCCTCCTTTGCATCACATTGTAATGTTCCTCTGTGTCCCCAACGTCCATACTCGGTGTATAGACGTGATGATTTACTGGACCTTAGACCGCAGCAGAGGAGGGGGAGAGACGCTCTGGGGACTGGTCTAAGAAGAAGCCCCATCAGAGCTTTGGGTGAGTATAACCTAGACACAAACAAGAGGTTACCCTTTGCAGTCCAATACTTCCCTCCGATACCGGAATTTCTGGTCAGAGGTAGATCTTCCTTTCCAAGCCAGGCTGCCTAGGAACAAGTGGAGCTTGCTTATTTGCCAATCAGGGAGGCGGGTCCTGACATACCGTCAGGCTTTCACTTCTTGCTAGGCAGCCTGGCTTCCTGACCAATCAGGAGGCCGGATGGCACCTCATGACCCGCTGCCTGGCTTCCTGATTGGTCAGGCAGCCTCAGGAAGGGAAATGTATCTTTCTATCAAAAGAACACCTGGCTTCCCAGGCAATCAGGAAGCCGAGCGACAGGTCACGATCCGCCGCCCAACCTTCTGGTAATCGGGGGCACACTGCACCAGTATCGGTACTGGATGCTGAAGAACCGGTACCGGTGCATCCCTAGTCACCATGACTCATGTTTTGCTATGTGTTACATCCAGAGGTGTTGCTGTACCTACAGTATAACAGCCTATATGGCTAATGTGGTGACACGACTGCTAGCTATATTGTAATTCTTAGTATGTGTCCAGTACTGATCCTTTGGGAACTCTTGAAAAAATGTTGGAATAAATGTTCTGATCTAAAGCTCGCGGTATGACGAATGTCTGAATGACAGAGTCACTATCTTTGCATCGGTGCTCAGTGTAGAATTCCAAAAAGCACCTGTATGTCAGACTTCATACATTCCTAAGATTCAATATATTTGTATCCTATAGTCATTAACACATTCTGTAAAAACACATTATTTCACTATTCTTTGTAATCAGGATCATCAAGAGTTGAAGCCATAACCCATAACCAACCATCAATAACACACATGAATATAATCACAGATTGGTTTACCATAAATGCCGGTACTTCCAGTGCGATGAGGATGGTTTGAAGTGTTTTACAAGACACCCTTTCAGGTTACTTCATCAGGAAACCCTCAGGATAGTTTAAGATAATATGTTAAAGGAGAACTATGAGGTGAGTGTTTTTCACTCACCTCATAGTTCTAGCCGACCTGTGACAATGAGACTGTCACAGGTCGGCTCAGTAGCTCGGGAAGTGAGCGAACACATACCGGCGTTCGCTCACCTCTCGATCCTGTCACAGCTCTCTGCCGTGACAGGGGAGGGGCTGGATTCCCCCCTCCCTCTCTGATCTGCCAGCGCTGACTGGCTGAACGGACGGGGGAGGGGGCGGTTACAGCTGGCTCTAGATAGGCAGAGCCAGCTGTCACTCACGCAGCTGGGCGGATCCAGACATAATTGTCGGGATCCGCTTCAGCTGCGGCGTCTCCAGTGTACCGCAAGCAGTAGCTCGCAGTATACTGAGCTTAGGGTGATGGGAGGACGCTAGTTTGTGTCCTCCCGTTACCCTAAGGAGCACTATGGGGAAAAGCCTTAACCCCATAGTTCTCCTTTTAAAAGTTAATCTTAAAGCGCCCAAGATTTTACTCATGCTGTTGCCGAGGCCTATCGTGGAACCCTATTGGAGCACTGTGGGAGATGCTTGTAACTAGTTCACTGACCGCTCAGAAAGTGAAGCACTGTAAGCTCTGCTATGTTCCCAGGACAGGCAAGCCATTCTTTTCATCCCATGTTGCTGCCTTAGTATGCTGACGTCAATAGCCAGAACTTTATGCATGCCGTCCGGCCGTTATCAATCCATCGTGCGGTACTCTGTTAGCAGCAGCTTCTGGGGATTTTACCTGCATATCCCTTTATATGTGTTCTTTAAGGCCCAGGTTGGCCAAGAACGCAAAGGTGCTTTTAGGGCCTGTTCACACGACGTCCGTTTTGTGTGCTGACCGGATCCGTACGCTGCTGCACTCAAAATGTATCCCTATGTGTTTTATGGGCTACAGTTCTCTCGTGCGCAGTCCGTTCAGCTTACGACAGAAAAAATACTGCATGTCACATTTTGTCCGGTCCGGAAACGGAACGGAAACGCAACGCAATGCAGCTAAGGAAAAAGTGACCTCAGAGGCTGAATCTGCATACTGACAGCCCCTTGGCTAAAAATAAAATAAAAAATGAACTGTCAGCATCCGGATCAAAAACGCACTGCATCAGCAGCTCCACGTCTGCTGATCAGCACCTGATCAGGACCTGATCTCATGTGAGCAGGCCCTTAAATGCAAATTTCTACACTTCCTATCCTTATGAGGTCTGGCCCGCACCCTTCTTTTGGCCAGTCACAGTGATGCACAGCCTTACTGGCCAACAGGTTGTTGCAGTGTGTGTGGGAACCAGCTGTCTACTTTACTGGAGATGAATTTACATCTGAAAGTACAAAAGCTTTGTAGTTCAGAGCCCGAGGGACATTTATTGCATCTGCAGATACCTGAGAGGGCTTGCATTTTTGTGGCACTTTGCATAGTTGTGTGCCATACCAGGTGTACTTATATTGTTCATATATCTCCTATCTCGGATGACTTCTGAAGAGGATTGTGTACATGCACATCTACACAGAGTCAGGGCTTGTTCACACCAAATGCAGACCAGATCTGCATGTGTTTCTGCACACGCAGTGCAGTGTGTTTATACTGCGGTTTTTGTGCTGCGTTTTTGATGCGTTCCGGGCCGTTTTTTTTAGTTAAGAATGGTCTTTCAATGCGTTCCAGGGTGTTTGCATGCATTTTTTATGCGTTTGCATGCGTTCCAGAGCAGGTAATATAGGGCTTCCTGCAGTTTTTTTACGTGCTCCTGGAACTGAACGCTGCGGTGTGAACAAGAGCCCAAAATACCATTGGAATACATTGGACGCAGTTTTGAGCCGGTCTGTAACTGCTCTGCTCTGCTCCTGGAACATGCTTGGTGTGAACTAGCCCTTAAGGTTTCTGTGGATTTATTGGTTTGTCTAAAACGATAAAACGGTGCCCCAGCAGCAGCAGCATAACATTTTAAATGAGCAGCTCACTTTGCAATGCTCATCTTCAGACCAGCGCTGTCCCTTTTAGTTTTTCCTTTTTGCCACAAGGCATTCACTCTTAGGAACGGATTGCCACCGTGACAGTGTCATACTGAAGATGTACTGTGAGTGCAGGGTGTCATAAAACTGCCCTGTGAGGGGATGATACCATGGCACCCTTTGTTCACAATGTAATGATGTAGAGAGGGCCACTGATGTGATGAGGCTCTCTGCATTATCCGAGGACCGTCCAATGCTGGGAAATGACCGACGTGGAGGCAGTATGCCAAGTGCCCAGGCTGGAGACTTCTGAAAAAGGTCAATATACAGTATATAAGAAAGAAAAGCAAGACATACTGGGGGAGAGGGTGTGATTAGGGGGTGGATATGGTCTAAGCTCGGAGTTTTAACATACACTGTTCATATTACAAAATACTTGTCAGCTTAGAATATGAGAGCTGTCAATGCTAACCAGGTTTTTAAAGGTTAATATTCCTGGGCTGTCATGCTGATTCATGCTTGCTTCAAAACCAAGTCAGCAGTGGTAGCTACGATATTTCTAACAATTTAACAATTATTTTAATCGGATGAAAAAAAAAGAAGCAAAAACCAAACACGTTCTTTCTGTTTGTGCATGCTAGGACATGCTACCTATTCGGTCACAGAATGACAATGAAGTGACTTCCTGCGTTTGTGTTTTTAGGAGCCGTTTGTCGCTGATGAATATATTGAGCGACTGGCATGGCGTACACCAGGAGGAGGATCCAGAGGAGGAGCAGAGCCCTTCGATCCAAAAAGGTGGGCATTTTATGGTGTGGAGGGCACTTTCTGTACAGCAATGAACTTTAAGGGCCCATTCACACCACATCCAGATCGTTTCCAGACCCAAAATGCATCCTAATGAATCCCTCAGCTATTTCCAGACCAGAAAAATACTGCCGGTCTCATTTTGTCTGGTCTGGAGTGCACTGGAACTGCGGGCAGGTTCACACCATTTTCCAGACCAGAAGATGGTGTGAAACTGCCCTTAGGGCTTGTTCACACGATGTCCGGATTCTGTCCGGACCAGAACCGTGCGCTCCTGCATCCCAATGTCTCCCTATGTGTGTTATGGGCTACAGTTCTAACCAGCGCAGTCCGTTCTGGACAGAAAAAATACTGCATGTCACATTTTCTCTGGTCCGGAAACGGACGAACGCGTCAAAAACGCACTGCACGCATAGCATCGCATCTGCAGATCTGGACCAGAAAATGGTGTGAACAAGCCCTAAGGAACTGAATATTTGAAACGCTACTTGAATTGGATTTATCAAGCTTTCCACGTTTAGCTATTGTAAGCTACAGAATTAAAAAGCAAACGTCAGACAAAGAAGCCAGGGCTTTGAAACAAATCCCATTAGGATGTACATGCACAAGGCAGATCCGTAGCTTAGACTCCCCAGATGAATGAAGTTTCAACCCTGGTCCTGCCAAAGTTAGGGGAATGCCAAATTCTGACTTGAGGTTCTCCTTTTTTTTTTTTTTTTTCCTCTCCCAGGTGTACATGTTTTGGAAGGTGAAGGGAGCCAGTAAAGACTATGGGGGGGTTTATCAAAACTGGAGCAGACAAAATGTGGAGCAGCTGTGCACTGCAACCAATCAAATTATCTCTTCAGTTTGTTCAGTTAAGATTTGAAAATGAAAGAGAGAAGCTGATTGGTTGTCATGCACAGCTGCTCCAGGTTTTGTCTGCTCCAGTTTTGATAAATTCCCTTCAATGTCTTTATTATTTCAATGCTGTGCCTATAGATATTACACGTTGGATGGATGAGCACATAAAATGATTCTTGTAAAGAGATGCTGTCACCCATTACTCTGTGTTCTCATTGCAGATTTTCCCTCCGCTGTCTTCTGAAACCATTGTCACCTTGACAGCAAGTGAGAGGAAATATTTCTTTTTGGAGTCCCAGATATCAGTACAACACCCAACAGAGGTTTTAATCCTTCACCACTGTAAACAAAACTTAAAAAAAAAAAATAGCTGGCACCTTAAAATGTAAATCTGACGTTGACTTGTTTTTTTGTGTTGGGAGGGATACAGTAGCAAACATTTAGACATGTGTAATGGTGTGTGCCCCCATACCTGCAGCTCAGTGGCTATTTATTTAAACTCTTTAAAATATGTACACCTAATTCTTTAACCTAATCCTGAAATGTAACTCTTAGCACTTAACCTCACCTAACCCTTAAAATGATCCTTTAATCCTGAAAATAAATAACAGTTAACCCCCTAAACCAGGGATGGCCAAACTCCGGCCCTCCAGCTGTGGTGAAACTACAAATCCCATGAAGCATCTCTCTCCAGGAGTCATGTCTGTGGCTGTGAGAATCTTGCAAAGCCTCTTGGGATTCGTAGTTCCACCACAGCTGGAGGGCCGCAGTTTGGCCATCCCTGCCCTAAACCTTACCCTTAACTTAATGACTCGAGTACCAACATTACCCATTGAAGAGCTGCGTTGACCGCTAAGTCCCCGTTCACACTGAGCGGTTTATCCCGCATATTTCCGCGCGATATCACTCTATGTAGTTAGTCCAATGCATTTCAATGGAGCTGTTCACATCTTACAGCTCAATCTCGCCTGTAGCTTGTCGCTTGTACATGACCCTGTTTTGTGCGGATGTTGCGCGATTTTGCGCACGATTGCTTCAGCCCAATACGAAAAGTTGCGTGACACGTTGCGCAATATCGTGCATATGACAATCGTGCGGAAAAAACGCACGAGATCCATGGCGCTCAGTGTGAATGGGGGCTAAGCTATCAGCATCAGATCCAGTTCCGAACACATCTAGAAACTGGAGCCGAAACTAACCATTCTGCCGATATTACCAATTGCATTCAAACTGGATCCCCCGCCCCCCCTTTACCACCATAGTAACGTTTTATTTTCAGATTGTCCCTGGTTTGAGACTTAAAGGTATGAGAGAGTATTCTAAAACACGGCGACTATGCATGTAAAGATTAGCAACCCAATTCTCATCAGGGTTCGTCTACAGGAGGTTAATATAGAATGTAGTCCTTGGAATTGAATTGAAAAATCAAGCTCTGCTTGTTTTCTTTGGAATACTCCCCTTTGTGCTGTGCTTTTTTCTCCCCCCTAATCATAAAGAGCAAGTTGTGCTGATTGTTACTACACTTTTACAGATTATTGGACCAATTTGTGAACCACATCGAAGAGCTAAAGTTAATGGATGAGCGAATTCAGAGGAAGGTAGAGAAATTAGAGAATCAGTGCCAGAAAGAAGCTAAAGAATTTGCCAAAAAAGTACAGGAACTACAGAAAAGCAATCAGGTAATCAGGAAATCTTCTCTTTCCCAAGGTTAAAACTGGAAAAATTGTGCTCATGTCCTTTTATGGTACAGCGGGCTGAAAGGCCATTCAATAAATTAGGGCTTGGGAAGCACAGTACGGCCTTTTGTTTGTCATTTCTATTATTGGTCTCATTTAAAAATCAAATGTTTATATCTCACCTAAAGGATAACTAAACCCAAAAACAAAAATGAAATATTTTGCAGCTTAAAGGAGCATACCGTCGCTCAGTCACTTCCCGATCTTCTCCCTTCAGATAGCGGTGACTGCGGCGCCATGGTTGGTTTAAACCCACAGGTAATACAAGCGGTCGGGCGTCTCTAGATAGATGGCTTAAATGTAAAGCTCCCGGCCGGCCTTTTAATTACAACGAGCGGGAAGCTACTCATCCAGCTCCAGCGTCCTCTAGAGGACGAGTGGATTTTTCAAGCCCTGCACATGGCGCTTGTGCTCAATAGCTTCCGCCCAGGAATGATGGCTGCCAGTGACAAGATTCGCAGATGGCAGCTGAATGTAAATACAGCAGGTAGTGGGCTGGTGCAATAGCCAGCCTGCTATTGGCCATTTCAAATCACAATAGCAGGCAGGCTATTGCACCAGCCCACTGCTTGCTGTGCCCTCCTCCCAGCATGGAGGAGAGAACTAGGGAATCCAACTCGTAATCGATTTAGTTGGTTGCAGCCCTAGTGCCGAGGCTGCCTAACTCGGTCTCCATAGATTATCACTGCCTGTGCTAGTAATAGGAAAACTAACAGCCCTGGTATCCCTTTTACATGCACATGTATCCGAGAACATCTTATCAAATACAGGACACCTGTTGCGGGGGATGCTTTTGGTTTTATATCAAGTCCTGTGCAGATATCTGGGAGAAGTAGTAAGTCATTGCAGGAAATGGGAAATCTGAGGCGGTTATGTACCAGACAACATACAGGATGTTCATAGATTGCTATAGCTGCCTGGAAGTAATTATTTGTATGTTTTAAGATCATCATCTAGATGAAAATAAAAGGTTCTTTCTTCTATTGTTAAATTACAAAAATGGAGTCCATAGCCGTGAAAGCCTGACTCCAGACCTTATTTTGCATAGAGTGGGGAAGATTCATCATTCCTGTCCGGTTTTTGTTTGTCTCTGACCTCACTGCATTTGTAAGGAAAGTGAACACCTTCTGTTTTAAAATGGCCATTCTGTGATTTGAAATGTTTTCCAGTGGCACATACATGTGTGTGCAGTCAGTATTTTTTGTATTGAATCAGTCTGATGTTATATCCGTGTTTTTGCAAATGTTATATTGTGCGTGTGTTTTTTGTTTTTTTCATTTAAATGGTGAGGGATTTTTTCTGCTCTTGGTTTTTACATTTCTTTTGCAATATGTGCCATATTTTTTTCAATCTATTTTTCGAACACAGGCATTTTGTCTGTACTTGTGGAATAGAAGGACATGCTTATTCAAACTGGAAACAGTGTTTGCCTCTGGGTATGGGGGGCATGCTCCTATAATTTCCATTGGCGTGTTCCACCACTAATACACATTCTGCATTTTTGGAAACACTGAGTATTTCGAGTATGAAAGGCTATTGCCACCATTGTTACAAATCAGCTCACTGTAAATACGTGTTTTATGCTTCCCTATATTTAATCCAAAAACAATAGGTAATTCATTTGCATTGATTATAATTTACATTGATTACAATAATATGAGTGGATTTATATGTCAATATCTTTTATATTATACATTTTAAAGGAGAACTATGAGATGAGTGACTTCCACTCACCTCATAGTTCTAAGCCGACCTGTGACAATGAGACTGTCACAGGTCGGCTCAGTAGATCGGGAGGTGAGCGAACACATACCGGGTTCCCTCACCTCTCGATCCTGTCACGGCTCTCTGCCGTGACAGGGGGAGGGGCTGGATTCCCCTCTCCCCGCACCGATCTGCCAGCGCTGACTGGCAGAGCCAGCTGTCACTCACGCAGCTGGGCGGATCCCATCATCTACGTCGGGATCCGCTCCAGGTGCGGCGTCTCAGTATACCGCGAGCTGTAGCTCGCAGTATACTGAGCTTAAGGTAATGGGAGGATGCTAGTTTGTGTCCTCCCGTTACCCTAAGGAGAACTATGGGGAAAAACACTGACCCCATAGTTCTCCTTTTAAGTTCTATTATATACCGTGTTTCCCCGAAAATAAGACAGTGTCTTATATTTTTTTTTCCACGAAAAAGGACACTGGGTCTTATTTTCGGTGGATGTCTTATGTGTACCTGGCTGCAGCTGTCCGCTCTCAGGTTCTCCGCTCATGCGTGCGGGTGGGCGTGCATGCGGGCAGGAGGGAGCTGCGGCCGCTCTCAGCTCTAATGCCGTGCAGGGAGGCGTGCCTGGAGGGAGGGAGCTGGGGCCACTCTCTGCTCTAATGCCGTCCATGGAGCCAGAAAGGTGGGCGGGCGGGGGGCGTGCCTGGCGGGGGGAGGGCGCTGCGTCATTTTTAAGATTTTCTGCTTACTTCCTATTTGAGGAGTCAGAACAAGAAGGGAGGGTTGATTTCATTTCAAGCAGCTATGAAATGTATGTGTCTAGTACAGCATTGAGCTAGCTGTTCGGCCGGCTGCAGCCAATCAGCTCCAGCCAATCAGCACGGTCAATCAGGAAGCCGGGAGGCGGGTCATTACTCGCCACCCGGCTTCCTGATTGCCCAGGAAACCGGCTCCATGTTCCCCTACGACACTGCCGTTCAGAGGAAATTGTCCTCTGACTGGAAGTTCCAGTATCGGAGCATTTTGGCGTGTATGAAATACTCGGTATCGGCACCGATACTAATATCGGTGCATCCCTACAAATTAGCCATGTAATCATTAATACATCATTTTAAATGTGTTTCTAAATGCAAGCAATGTGAGAACCTTAAGTTGACCTTCCATCAGCCTCCTGCAGTCCCTGTACAGCAGGGCTGAAGTGTGAGAGGAAGAAGCAGTTCATGTGCTGACGAAGGAATATGCTTATATTGGAGAAAGCCGAGTGACAGATAAGCTCATCACTCTGCTGCTTCTCCTTTCCCTGTCCAGTCACAGGCTGAGGGCGAGTCCAGGATGACCCGGGCTCCGAGGAAGTAGGTTGAATGATGCTGTACATCACACTGAGGACACCTATTAGCAGAAAATAAGTACTATTGGGGAAATCTCTCAATTCAAATTAATTTATAAAGAAAAAGTTGTTTTTGTTGTTTTTTTTATTTTTTATTTGTTTTATTTTATGTTGCCATTTTTTACTTTAGTTCTGCTTTAAAATCTGACATGTCTGAGGTTTCCATCATTTCCCCCTCAATCCGAATGAAGTGTATGTGAGCTTTATATATACCAGACCTATCAGAAAGATATATGGTATCCTTGTAAGAAACGGGAGCATTATTCTGTTTGGCTGTGCACAGGTTTGGCAAACGTTTATCAGAAACACAAAATAGAATTAGGAAGAACAAGTGCAACCCAGATTTCCTGTGGAAGGAAGACCGGCTCCGACTCCACAGGAGCCCAACTCATAAAGTCTCGTCAGTTGAAGCCTTTCCCTGAATCCCCCAAGTGGGCATTTCTGGAAGACAGGTTACACATGGCCTACTGTACTCTGACCAGCTGGATCTGCTGTAAAGGGGTGAAGTGTGTGCAGGTGCTCATTGGAGTGGCTTCTGCACACAAGTGGATGCTTGTCACTTTCCAGTTCTGGCCTAATGGGCGCTCTCTTTTTACTGTGAAGTGCTGGATGTGAAGTGAAAGTTCCGTTATGATATGGAAAAGTATATTATTGCGTTCTGCCTACCTGTTTGTTGCAGTGCGCTGCTAAGATTTCTAAAGTCCCAGCATTTCCTCTCCTGTTATAACATCGGTATTGTGATAGGAATACATACTGGATTTGTTATTGATAATGCAATCAAAGCTTTCTTGACCGACCAATCAGGAAGCTGGGCGGCGAGTCATTGCCCGTCTCCCGGCTTCCTGATTGGCCAGAAAGCC
This sequence comes from Nanorana parkeri, assembly GCF_000935625.1. Taxonomy (NCBI): domain Eukaryota; kingdom Metazoa; phylum Chordata; class Amphibia; order Anura; family Dicroglossidae; genus Nanorana; species Nanorana parkeri. The sequence continues at coordinate 2,826,139 of NW_017306288.1, read as the reverse complement.
AGCTCCATGCTCTCTGGTGACGAGGGAACATGGAGCCGGCTTTCTAGCTCATCAGGAAGCCGGGCAGCGTGTAATGACTCCTCGGTATCGGGAGCATTTGGGAGAGTAGTCAGTATAGGTACCAATACTAGGATTGGGAGGGTCCAGCTTGTGAAAGCTTACAATCTAGCTTACAATCTAATAATAATCTTTCTGGAAGACCAGGCGTGTGCATATTTGATCTATTTCCTGTACGTGTACAGTACTCAAATATGATGCTGTCTACAGTGCATAGATCAGTCACATCAGTCTTGATCACAATCTAATGTCCTTATCCCAGTTGTACACGTGGTGTGGGCAAATTGGGTCAAAACCCTTGTAAACATGGGGAAAGCACACAAACCTGTACGTGCGTAGCTGTTCACATGGGATTTACTCCCAGGACCCAGAGCTGCAAGCAAGAGTGACAACCATTGAGCTAACCTGCATGCATAGACTGGCGAGAGTTTGTGAGAGGCTGGTTTGAACCACTGGTGTGTTGGGATTGTGTAGTGTGGATGGGGGAATCCTGTTTGATTTGTAAACATCTCCTGGTGTACAGCCAGCTATAGCGCGCAATCACATTTGGCTTATCAGATTAGATTTATGAATGTTGATTGACTGCTATGAGTTTATGCAATTTGCTTTTATCCTTATGAAAAAGTCAATCCATCCGAGTACTACGATTTTGCTTGTAGGTGGATAATGTAATGGCCCCCTGGAGTTCTCTGATGTCTTTCAAGCCAATGTGTTTCAATGTCGCTGCTGCAGTGCTTTTAATGTAACACAATTGGCTATTGTATGTGGGTGGGTCCCTGTTAGTAATATGAAAAAGTTTAAAATTTAAAAGGGAAATAGAGCTTTTTGGTTGGATTAATCGGGAGACAAAAGGGTAAAAGGGAGAAACCTTGCTTCAAGTAGCTATAATATGCACAGACTTGGTGTCATCTTGTTATATGGCTACCAAACCTTGATCTCTGAGCCTCTGCTGCAGCCTCTCAGCTCTTGGCTTGCTACAAAGTTATAGGGGATGAGTTATAAATAATCAACCCAACACATGCTGGCTGAATTCTGTTCATTTTAGCATTCTCACCACTAGATGGAGCCGAGGAGTTTTTTTTGCTCCTCCGCTCCATCTACCGGCAAGAAAGCAGTGCGAACGGCACCAGCGTATGCCGGGGACGATGATTTTTAAAACACCCCATAGTGTCACAATCTGATCACAAAGGCAAATTAAACTGAGGAAATGCTTCCTCCTGCCTGCAGCAAACTGCTGACATCATCTTAGCCTAGGCAAAGTCACTTAACTGGAGCTCAAGGATGTATTTTGTTAATAATAAAGGGTAGAAAGTTTCTGAAAAATGATACTGTTGCTGTCTATTGTGACGTGTCAGGCATTAGTTCATGCAGACTTGTACTGTTAAAGTATAATTCAACTCTCAGCTTTTAGCAAGCAGTAGATATATGCAAAAACATAATTTAAAAAAAAAGTCACCAACAAGGTTAAAACTTACCTGTGTCTCCGCCGCGCGTTCCTGTCCGAAGATCTGAAGATTCTCGGCCAACCGCAAAGGATCATGGGGCGGGCGCATGCGCAGTAGAGATCTTCAGCCAGGAGGAGAGACAAAAGGTAAGTCAATGCAGGCAGCCCGGCAGCATGCACCCGCACAGACTCAGTGGGACACAGAAGACGCAGCAGTCAGCGCTGGATCAGGCACCGGTACCAGCGCTGGAGGGACTTCTGAAAAGAAGATGATCGGATCAAGAGGCATCATTTAAGGTAAGTCCTTACACCAGCATGGGGGGGGGGAATTAGACTTTAATGTCACTTTAAAGACGAGTCCACTTGAAGTCTGCCCACATCGGTTTTCAAACTCAAGTAAGAGTAAACTAAGTGAACTTTAACCCAGTTGCAGTGTTTTCTGGGTAACATTAGCAATTCCCTGATTGTTACTCTAATTGAGCCTCTCATTTATTTATTTTTTGCTTCACAGCAGTCGATAGCAGTCTGATGGCATTATCTATGTCTTTTCAGATCGCATTTCAGCATTTTCAAGAACTGGATGAGCACATCAGCTATGTGGCCACGAAGGTGTGTCATCTCGGCGACCAGTTGGAGGGGGTGAACACTCCGCGGCAGCGAGCTGTGGAGGCCCAAAAACTGATGACCTATTTTAATGAGTTTCTGGATGGCAATCTGCAGTCTGATGTGTTTAACAACTCTGAAAAGGTAAGGGCTGCCAGCAGGACGTGAAGTGATTGCAAGCGACAAGCAGCGTTGCCCTAATTGCTTTGCCTTGTGCTGGTCGCACTCGCAGCCGTTGAGAGACTGACTTGTTAAAGTTTAATTGTTCACAAGTGTGCGTTTACAATATTACCCCGCCGAGCGCTTACAGATTTATTTATGCTTCAAAATGCTGTTAACTTGTCTTTTTTATGTTAGATTTGCTGTCTAGCTGGTATGATGTTTAATTCAACAAGCCCATAGGACACATTAACTTTATAGAAGATTTGTGGCTTGTTGGCTCTGTGCGGGAAAACGGAAAGAGGCTTTGGTGATTTCTATTTCTGTTCACAAACTATGAAGGTTTAATAAATAAGAATTGCAATAATATAAATAAAGAACGCTTCTGTTTATTTCATGAAGTACAACTGGTAATAGGAAATCTTTAGTCCTTTTATATTTTTAGTTGCGTATGTGATGACTAGCCTAATGTAAGTCATCTTATATGTGTTAAAGTGAACCTGTGCTTCTAATAAATGAAATTAATTTTGACATAGTATAGTGGCTGCCTCCAGGAGGCTTCACCCCTAGTGCCTTTTCCTATAGAGCACCCAGGGTCCCTAGAATCTCGGGGTTCTCTGGTGGGCAAAATTACACGACATCCCCGTCTTACTGTTGGCCCATTACATTAATTGGTGGTCTCACTAATCAGTAGTGAGACCTGGAGGCGAGGGCTGGGCACTTAAACAGGGAACTTGTTCCCAGAGCACCCTGAAAAGAAAACGGACTGCAGTTAGCTGCTCTATTATAAATATATTGGTTTCTCTTGAGGCTAGGTTCACAACAAGGCGACTCGTGACCGTGCGCGATCCACACGGTTTTGGTGCACGGCAGTCGCCAAGGTGTGAACCGATCGCGATGTGGGTGCCATCATTTTCTAATGGCACCACAGTCCCGCCGGGTGGATCGTGCAGTTTCCCGCCGCAATTCCACCCGGGCAAGTGAACAAAGTCGTGCAATGTGATGTGATGACTTATCCGAATAAGGGACATTGTTATTTGAACGTACTTCTCCGAGTGCAGGTGATCTTCACTTTTCCCTGTTTGGTGTACACGGCGCCATCCGTGGTTATCAATACAAGCACCGTGATTTTGCCTGAGACACTGCAAGGAGTGCAGGGGGACTTACTGGTATACTACATTGATATCCACAGAGCCCACTGGACTACCACAATTAGTCCCTATCACTACCGTTCATAGACATGCACACAACAGATTCAGTTTTCTGATTGCAGATAAAAAGTGTGCTACCAATTTTTCTGTATTCTATTGGCAGATTAAAGAGGCCGCTGATATCATTCAAAAGTTGCATTTAATTGCTCAAGAGCTTCCATTTGATCGGTAAGTAGTTTTTATCTTTTGCTTTTCCAGCATTGTAGGCAAAATTTGACTTTGGGGTAGAGAAGCCTGACTGTTGTAGGTCTATGGTGGGTCATCAAGCAGTTGTCTGTTTTTAAAGGGAATATGTAGTGATCGTCTTTCTTTATTATGATCAGGACTAAGCAATGAAAGCAAAAGAATAGTTTTTCCATGTGCTATTGCATATGAATATTTTAGGGCCCATGTATAATGGATAACAGATATTGCAACCTCTCCACTAGACACAGCAGTGTTTCATCCTCAAAGCATCTTTAGGACACTGGTGTCCTACCGAGTGTTTTCTGCAACGTATTGCAGAGATCATTCTGTGATTGAAGGTAAGCCTGTCACATTACTTTGGCATATCATGTGAATGGGCCCCTTCTCCCGTCAATGGAGGTGGCTCCTGAAAGAATTCTGCTAGCTCTTGAGTTCCATGTTGATTTATCCACCCCTTGTTTACAGAGCTCAGTAGCTCAAGCTGACATAGCATGCAAGTAAGAACCCGTTAACACCGGGGCGGTTCGGCCGCACGGATCCGTCGACATGAACGATCCCTTCACTATTTTAGCCGCGCCGATCAGTGCGGTTTTCATACAGGTTTCAATGGAACCGTGCTGATCAGCGTGGTTTTGGGCATTTTTTATTGCGTTTCAGCGCTAAAACGCAATTAAAAACTCCCCAAACCTCCCTTGCGAGATCAGCGCGGTAACCACGCGCTGAGGAAAGAAGAGTTTATGCTGCTGGAGAGAGGCAGAGTTAAGTGACACTTTTCCTCCTCCCTGAATGGCAAAAGAAAAAGGACATTGGTAATAAAACGCATACATGTAGAGCAAGAAGATTGTGTAAGTAGAGTGAAAACAAACTTTGTTAAACGATAGTATTTTCTCCTGTAACATTCTACAATGTGTGTTTTGTATGTTTATTTCCTGTTTTAACAGTCAGCATGTCCTCCTCCTTTTCAGGTTTGCAGAAGTTAAGTCAAAAATAGCAAGTATGTTCTGTATTTCTAATTAGTGTGTGTGTTTAATGTGCTGTGGGTTCTATGCAGAGCCGGTGACAGGTCTGTCATTTTCCAGGTAAATACCATGATCTGGAGCACCAGTTAATCCAGGAGTTTACCGGTGCTCAGAGGAGAGGAGAGAGATCTCGTATGAGGGAAGTGGCCGCTGTGTTACTTCACTTTAAGGTACTCGGCTTAACAGAGGGTCTTTCATCTAGTTTGTTACAATATTACTGCTTTCATCAAAATCTTATGGAAATTTAAAATTGGCAGTGCTGCTGTAGTCACCAAGTGGTGCTATAAACCAGCCTTTCTCAACCATGGTGCCGTGGCACGCTAGTGTGCCTCCTGGCCTCCTCGGGGGTGCCTCAAAATTTTGTGGTAGCGGGACTATGATGTGAAGGGGGCTCCTGATGTGAAAGGGGGGTAGGGCTGCAACAACTAATCGATTAAATCGATTATGAGAATAGATGGCAACTATTCTCATTATCGATTTAGTTGGGTGGTGGGGGCATGGAAGGAGGGAGGGAGGGAGAGGGTGTGTTTTTGTTTTATGCAACCAATCAATGAATCGAAAAAATAAACTGGCAACTAATTGATTATGAAAATAATCGTTGGCTGCAGCACTAAACGGGGGGACTCTGATATGAAAGTGGGGGGGAAGGGGGGACCTTGATTTGAAAGGGGCACTTCAATGAGAAGGGAAAAAATCCACTTTTTGTGTGTTTTTGCATGGGGTCCCTCCCTGACGTTTTAGACGGGTGCCTCGAGATTTTGCATACTTTTAAAGGGTGCTATGACTAAGAAAAGGATGAGAGATTCTGATATTGCTTTAGGCATCTGTGCTCCAGTTGTTGTTTTTTTTTGTTTTTTGTTTTTTAAATCAGACTGTGGTGCCAATATTGGAACTTGGCTGTAGTATAAAATGAGCTTTTATCTTTTTTCAGGAGAACAATTTTTTTCCAAGCCTATGTAGGTGTGTCATGGCTATGATTTATATATTATTTCTTATGTTTATCCTATTCTTTCCTCTAGGGCTATTCTCACTGTGTTGATGTGTACATTAACCAATGTCAAGAGGTAAGGTGAAAACCTAAAGATAATACCGGAAGAATCCTATGTCATTACAGTTATCTTATGGACTGTCTATGTTATAGGGAGCGTACATGAGGAATGATATTTTTGAGGACTCTGCAATCCTGTGCCAGCGGGTGAACAAAGAAGTTGGAGATATATTCAGCAATCCCGAAATTATCCTCGCCAAACTGATACAAAACATTTTTGAAGGGAAAATTCAGGTATATCACACTGATGGTGAATATATCCAGGCTGGCATGTGGACTGTATTAAATGCTATACTCCCCACTCTGACAGCCCACATACGTACTACTTTTCTCCATGGAGGAAAGGATCCAGCTAGTCTGACAGTGGAGGGAATTGCAGAATATTTATTTACCTGTGGTGATAGGTGACTGCGGCTCTGAATTTATACAATTTGATATATTACAGATCTGTAGAAGGGATTTTTATATTAATGGACTTTACACATGTAAACAGTGTGTTGATTGCTCCTGTGATGTTTTTTTGAATAGCAACAGTAAATTGGAAAAAATGTTTCTGAGGATTTAGTCCTCAGACTCTGTATCTTAATAGGCAGAGGAGGAGCTAGCATACAGAGCAAGGTAGATGATGTGCCACTTACTTAAAGCAGTGGTCTTCATAACTGGGAATAGGGGATAAGTGCTTCAAAGCTCTCATCATCCCCTATGAACACATCAATACAGGAATGGATAGAGATGACGGGTTTAAAATTCCTGCAGCCACTCATTTACCTCTGCAGTCAAATTTACAACACCTGTTCCATGCCGTCATTGCCCACATTTTCTAAGCCCACTACTATGATGCTAATAGCAATGTGTGCTGGGGTAAGAGTGGGTGCCTTCTGTGACTATAATTGAATTGCTAGGACTTTGCCCCTTCAGATTTTGCCTGGCATTTGGCCTTAGCAGAGATGATGCATGTAGGTGTTGGTACCATTTAGCTGTTTTTTTTTTTTTCTTTACAAAGGCTGCTGCTGTTGTGAAGTGCAACTAAATAGCAGGAGTGATTAGATTACATAGACTGGTAAAAAAAAAAACTTTAGGGGAGCCACACACCCCCCTCTCCGGCTGACATGCCACTGATGGCAGCTATTCATCCAGAAAGATCACATATCGCTCCTCCCCACTGGGCACTGTCATCATGATTGGCTATGTTTCCGCTCTGATCCCCACTGCTCTCCCTCTCCTATATTGGCAGAGGCAGCTGGGATCGGAGGGGACACAGACCGCTGCAGCAAGTGCCCAGTGGGGAGGAGAGATCGGCTGTGATAATCTGTCCGGATGATGAGCCTTCCCTTGGGTGAACAAACACTGGAGTGATCAATACTGATCACTCCAATATTTTTAAATGACTGAGGAGATATTAATATCTTACTATGTCCCCAGCTATCTTACTATGTCCCCAGCTACCAATGAACAGGAAGTGTTATACATCGCTTCCTGTTCATTTATGAATGGAGACAGAGTAAAAACTTACTATCTTCTTAGTTTATGAATGGACAGGAGCAGCTCAGTATGAGCAGGCTGACCGTAAACACTGCAAGGGTTAACCACTCTGGCTGTGGTATGTCCTCCCTTGGCGTCCTCAAGTCTAATATGGGTAAATGGACTGATGTGATATCAGTGGGGTTTAGACCACAAGAGGCTGTGGGGACTAATCTAGCAGCCTGGCAGGATCGAGGATCATGTGATTATTCTTTGACCCCCTAGATAAAAAGCAGTTAACCCTTGCAGTGCGGGAGTACCCCCATTGCAAGTGTTAATTTTTTTTTTTTTACAGCCTTTGAGTTCTTCTTTAAGCACATTGTCAGTCTTGTAATCCCAGACAAATATAGTAATGTATGAAGCATTCACAATCGACCTTTCAAAATTTCCCGATATGGGTGCCTGGGGGCATTTAATTAATCCCGTACACATCTTTTACTTGTTAGAAAAATGTCCCTTTCCTGATTGACTTCATCGCTAGTTGTTTGTCTGGCAGCCTGATCAACCATGAGATTAGGAATAGCTTATTTACATTAAGATGAAAAGAAAACATAACCATTCATAATTTTGTTTACACATCGTGTGACTAATTCGACAGGACACAGATAACATGTTGTTTCTTGAAGTCGTCTGAGATTTTTTTTATTTTTCATTTCTCCAATATTACTCCAGAATTCCGTCAAAGAGCATCTGGAAGAATGTAGAAAATCGGATGCCGAACAGTATCTTAAGAATCTCTATGATCTGTACACAAGGTAAAAATCGATTTGTTTGGTAAATTTATCTGACTGCAGAATTAAAGGGGCGTGGACGGGAGGGGTTATGTATATCAAGGTAATGGCTGCAGGCACGGTACATCTGAAGTTGTTGTCTTGGAATATGTAATAATGTGGGTGGTGCTTGTATTGTTCAGTTGTTGCTCTGCCGTTCTCTGTTGTGAACGTACATCATGCAAATTCAAAGACAGTTTGCCAACTGCTCATGTTCAGCACTTTAGGAGCATTCAGGCCTAAGGGGGTCCCAGTTTCACCATGGTGTTCTGCACAGCACCCCAAAACTGCAGGGAATATAATCTCTTCCGATTTGGTGTGTTGCATTACAGGACAGACGAAAAAGCACAACTTGGTACAGTGATAATCTTGTCCTTTATGTGCATTCAGGACCTCACAGGAACCCTTTCTCAAGGGTACCAATGCACTGCTTTTTTGAAAAATTCTGCTTGCTGTATGGATGCACAGATACAGATACTAGTATCAGTATGGATGCCTAATATTTGGGCGTGTATTCGTACTCGCCCAAATGCTCCGATGCCTAGCCCGATACTTCCTGTATCGGGAAGCTGGGCAGCGCATCCTTACACGCTGCCCGGCTTCCTGATTGGCCGGGAAGCCGGGCAGCATGCAATGGTACGCTGCCCGGCTTCCTGATTGGTCAGGAAGCTGGCCAATCAGGAAGCCGGGCGCTGTGTAATGACTTCATGCTCCCTTGTCACCTCATTACATGGCGACTGGGTTCCTGATTGACCAGAAAGCCTGCTTCATGCTTATTTGTCACATAGTGACGAGAAGCATGGGGACGGCTTCCCTGCTAATCGGGAAGCCGTGTGGCGAGTCTTTACATGCCGCCCGGCTTCCTTAATGGGACTTCCGGTATCGTTTTCCGGTATCGGTGAGTACCGGAAAAAAAATATCGGTACTCGATACCGAAATACCGGTATCTGTGTATCCCTAGTTTGCTGCATCTGTTGCGTGTTACATTACAGTAAATGGTAACGCATTAAAAATTTACTAGAAACACAATATTCTTTTTAATTGGCACATGTTCAGTCATATGTCAATGATTTCACATGTTTTAAGGCCTTGTTCACACCAAATGCAGAGCAGATACGGTCTGGTTTCTGCACACGCAGTGCATTGGGTTGTGCCGCCTTTTTGATGCGTTTTTACCGCGTTTTTGATGCGTTTTTACCGCGTTTTTGATGCGTTCCGGGCCGATTTTGGTAAAAAAAATTTGTTTTTAAGTTTAACATGGGCTTTCAGGCACTTACATGCGTTTTTGATGCGTTCCAGAGCAGGTAAAATAGGGCTTGCCGCAGTTTTTTCACCTGCTCTGAATCTGCACGCTGCGGTGTGAACTGGAGCTCAAAATACCATAGGAATACATTGGACGCAGTTTTGATCCGGTCTGGATCTGCTCCGCTCTTGGTGTGAACAAGCCCTAAGGGGGAACATTTTGAAAAAAAGGATGCCCTTTTTTGTTCGGTTTCATGATTTAATAATGAAAGAGAGAAGCTGATTGGTTGCCATGCAGAGCTGTTCCAGATTTTGTCTGCACCAGTTTTGATAAATTCCCTTCAATGAGTATAATGAGTAAACTTATCACTTACACATGGAAAGAGACAGATGAGCAATTGATGTCACTCATCACATTAGCTTTTTTATTCTTCGAGATCATTGATGCCAATACCCAAATTTCGCCTTTTTTTTAGTATCCAATAACTCCCTGCCCAAAAACATTCAGACTGAGAGAGGAAGGGTAAGCATACTGAGCCAATCGGGGTTCTTTGCTTTGCACAGTGTTTTTAGTCTAACCTTATGAACTTGCTTACAGGAGGGTAGAGCACATACACGATCCCTGCTTCTTCAGTGCATATTTAGGTTTTGCCTGGAGTTCAGTTTTACCTCATTTCAGAAAGAAAACATAAAATATTAGTCTGATTTTAATTGTTTTGAGGCCTTTTATAAGGAAGGTCTAAGTATTCTGATTAGTTTTGTGTAGTAGCAAGGATTGTAAGTGATACCATTAGAGATTTAAGGGTCATGCTGTGATTTTAATTGAACTTTTTTAATTATGCACTTAGTCATTTTACTCAAGGCTGTTTCTGTTCCTATTTAGCATATGATTTTTTTCATTTTGCAGTGCTTTTTCTTTTTAAAGAGATCTGTCCAATCTTCTAGCAACCAGTATATGTGATAACACAGAGCATACCCCTTCCACATCATCTTTGTAAAATAGTAGGGCTTCTACCATTCTACTGTTATTGGCAATAGACTAAATTGAGACAGTTCAGATACCCCATCCCGGGAAGGTAGTATAACCTGCCTCTAGTGTGCTGTGCAGAACCCCAAGCAGAGTGCAGCACAATGGCGAGCCCTTGAAGATCGTTCAGATACCCTATCCCTGGAAGGTCATTTGCACTGCCCAGGATGCTGTGCAGAACCCCATACCGAGCGGAGCAAAACAAACCATGAAGCTCTCTATGACAAAGACGGCACAATTAAAGATATACTCAAAAAACAGAACACATTAAATCGTATCTAAACAAATATGGCCAACCATTAAGAATACCCGAGACTCTTTTCACAAAGTAACTTACTGCAAGAAATAATATATTAATGTAATAATCCCATATTAAATACAACAATAAAGATGTGTGCCTTTTTTGTTTTCAGAGGACTCTTTATGCTAGCATCCAAATATGATGCCTTGATAATTTTTTAATTGTGATGTTATACAGCTTACTTCTTTCCACTAATGGTTGGTGTTGGAGTTTAACATTTTTATTGCAGATCTATGTATTGCTGAAACCTATGGCTGTAGTAGTAAAAATCTCTAGTATGTTAACACCCTAAACAAAACCTTGTGCTGTAGTTTAAGGAAACTCCTCAGTATGTTAAAACACCAGGCCAAACCTATGGCTGTAGTAGGAAGGAATTCCTCTGGATGTTAACACACCAGGCAGAACCTTTTGACTGTAGTAGGAAGGAACACCTCAATATATAAACACATGAGGCAGAACCTATTACTGTAGTAGGAAGGAACTCCTCAGTATGTAAACATACCAGGCAGAACCTATGGCTGTAGTAGGGAGGAACTCCTCAATATGTAAACACACAAGGCAGAACCTATGGCTATAGTAGGAAGGAACTCAATATGTAAACAGGAACTCCTCAATATGTAAACATACCAGGCACAACCTATGGCTGTAGTAGGAAGGAACTCCTTAATATGTAAACACACCAGGCAGAACCTACAGCTGTTGTAGGAAGGAAATCCTCAGTATGTTAACACACCAGGCCGAGCCTATGGCAGTAATTTTCACTAAGTTAACACCGTGTGAAACCATGGACTGTAGTAAGAACTCCTCGACATGCTAGCACAGCAGGAGAAGCTCTCAAGTGTTTCATTGGATAATACTAAGTGTACCGTGGAGAGTCATGGAAAGTGTTTCATGTCTTTCTGTTTCTCTTGTTCTGCAGAACCACAAACCTCTCTAGCAAGTTAATGGAATTCAATTTGGGAACAGACAAACAAACCTTTTTATCCAAGTTAATCAAGTCCATTTTCATCTCATATTTGGAAAACTATATTGATGTAGAAATTGCTTACTTGCGAAGTCGAAGTTCAATGATCTTACAGCGTTATTACGACTCCAAGAACCATCAGAAAAGGTCCATTGGAACTGGAGGGTAGGTGATGGACATTCATTTGTAGTTACTTGATCACCATTTCATAATTATACAACAGCTTTGTTATGGTAGACTTGTTTATTGTTTTAAAGAAGGCATTTTTTACTACTCTACCCAAGAGGCAACATAAATCCATATTAGAAGCAAACTTAAATGTATGAAGAAAAGTAATATTTGACTTGTTCTATTGCTGTACTGTGACTACCACGTATTGTCTGCTGGACACAAAAATGTATAGAATTACCAGGTGATATAAATAACTGGATCACACTATTGTAACTCATTCTTTGTCATCTTGCACAACAGCATTCAAGACCTGAAAGAGAAAATTCGTCAGCGCGCAATTCTGTCTTTGGGACCAAGTATTGAAACACACGGCGAGACATTTTTAGCACAAGAGGTGGTGGTAAACCTATTGCAAGAAACCAAGCATGCCTTTGAAAGATGCCATAAGGTATGTTTTAACAAAACCTTAAAATGTAGCTAAACTCAAAAACCTAAATCTAATATATTACAGCTTACCTGTCATTAGGTGTGGTGACTACATTAGTTTTCTTTTTTAGGCGTTTTCATTTTTTTAACTTGGTGATCTGGTCTGTAACAAGCTTCCTGTCTTAAACTGGCCATACACCTATAGATTATCTGCAGATTTTCTATGGTCAGATGGAAAAAGTGCAACAGATTCCTCCATCTACGCTAAACTGTGTGGTTGGAGGAATCTCCCACTGGGCCAAGCTTCAGTCTCTTGCTAGTCGGCCCCGCTGGCTCTCAAAACGCCTGAACAATGCCTGCATCCAATCAGATTGTTGAGTTATTTTGACAGCCGGCAGGGCCGACTAGCAAGATACTGAAGCTTGGCCCAGTGGGAGATTCCTCCATCCACACAGTTTAGCGTAGATGGAGGAATCTGTTGCACTTTTTCCATCTGACCATAGAAAATGTGCAGATAATCTTTAGGTGTGTGGCTAATCTCACTCCTCCAGTGTATTTATGTAGCCATCCTTGGACAGCAATAGTTTTAGCCTGTGGAACAGGTAGTGTTAAATGGATTTTTATACAAATGAATAACAAATAAAGCCTAACCGCTGCTAACACTTTTTAATCGGTTGAAAACCACAAATGGAAAAAAGAAAAAACTTTTTCTAAGTAAATTAATAAAAGTTGACCATTGTAAGCAACCCTGTCAGTGTTAAAAGGTTTGTCTCAACCCACTTAAGTTGTCCATACTGGCTGGCTCAATGCCGCCCTCTTTATGGATTCAGCAAGTGTCGAGGGAGACAGAAGAACAAAGACAGCTGTGTTAATGCTATTGACAGACTGACGTGTCATTTTTTATTTGGTCCTTAGTTCCGCATGATAATGACATTTATATGTGATCGTCTAGTACTGTAAAGTGTGATTTATTTTTATTTATTTATTTTTTTTAATTACATTTTTTTTGCACACTTTTATTCTTCTTGCTCATCTTCCCTGACTTTAATAATCCCACCTTTGCCCTCCTCAGATCTTTTAATTACCGAGGGCCACAGCAAGTCGTCCTCTCATGACTGCTGGGAGATAGCCTCATAGAAGTCTGTGGGTCTGTAATGTGCAGGTGTGGCCAGCAGAGGGAGCATTGAGGTGCTGGGACATAAAAACAATAGAGGAACTATGTCCATCTGATCACGTTAAGTACAGATCTGCAGAGGGGATGGCGGAATCCTTAAGGTCAGGTTGGGAAACAAAAAGGATAAGCGCACTTATGCCTCAAAGCCTAAATCCAGGGGAAAAGGTTAATTTTGGATGGAGTGGGAAAAGGTTAGAGCCGTTGTCAGGTTTTTGTTGCCGTTTGTGTCTTTTACTGCAGCTATTTCACCTCATGTATTTCAGGTGCACAGACAATTGATGTATTAAGTAATGGATAATATATATTTCTTATTAAGCTTTCAGATCCATCTGATCTTCCAAAAAATGCCTTTAGAATATTTTCAATTCTTGTTGACTACTTATGCATTGAGCACATTGACTACGCCTTGGAAATAGGTTTGGCAGGTAAGATCTATTCTTTTCTTCTAGTTTGCAAAGACTTTCTAAATGTTAGTAGAGCATGTATGCAAAGCAAATCAACAAGTTCACTTCAGTGACACCCCCTTCCCCAGCTGCCCCATTCGGACACCAGAAGCTGGCTCTTAATGTTTGGCACTTAGTAATTGGTTACCTCTGGTTTTCGGGCTCCCAGTGCTTTCACATGAGGTTTCACTTAGAGGTTACAAAGCACTCTATCTCTTCACATCCAGGGTGACGGAAAGGGCAGGTTTTAAATCCCCAAATTTTTCACCCCAACACACCTTGCTTTTTTTTTTTTTTTTTAATCATGAATACTTACCATTTTTCCTGGGATCTTTTAGTCGGTCGCACAATGTCGTTGTTCACTTCTTGCTGAGGCGGTGGTGGGTGCTCAAAAATATTGATATGGCATCAGCGCCACCCTCTGCGGTACTGTACTGTGAGCCCAGGGTTGAATTGGTGATGTGTCCCCACGGGGTGTGTCCATGACAGCTACAGGTTACAGGAAGTGGGTTGAATGACACGGACTGCCATATAATCTGGAACAGTGGACAGAATTATATTTGAATCTTTTTGACCACAGTCAGGCTGTAAGAGTTTTATACATCAATACATTTGACCAAGTTTACATTAGATTTCACTTTCTGTCTGTAAGATTTGTTTAATTTTTTTTCCCCCCAGCAATACATTCTCCCGAATCAAAGAATGCCAACCTATATTTCTTTGATGTGGTTCATCAGGCCAACACCATTTTCCATTTGTTTGATAAACAATTCAATGATCATTTAATGCCGTTAATTAGGTAAGAGTTTTTTCCCGTTCTCTATGATTCTAAAATGGATTGTTATATCTGACAGTAATTCTGTAACTCTTCTGTCTCTACAGCTCCTCTCCAAAGCTTACCGAATGTCTGCAGAAGAAGAAGGAGATCATTGAGCATATGGAGGTGAAGCTAGACACAGGAATTGACAGGTTAGACTATTCCGTGCAGCATTTAGAGCAATGCTCCATAGACCGAGGATAATAAAATTGCTTTGACTAGATTGGTTACCTGTTCTCTCCGATCTATGGCCACCTTTCATTTTCTCTTGCAAGCACTATACTAATGGTGAACTGTCTGTACCTTAACCATGCAACACCATCTAAAAGCATTTTCTATGATGCTGCTCCTTTTGCACTTGGTTTTCCAAAAGTTTTCTATATGAAAGCTTACATATTTCCACTTTGCTTACAGGACACTAAATTGCATGGTTGGCCAGATGAAACAGATCTTGGCTGCTGAACAGAAAAAGACGGACTTCAAACCAGAGGATGAAAATAATGTATTAATACAATACACTTCTGTAAGTTATTGCAATTTTACTTTCATTTTATTAAAAAAATAAAAACCCATAAATACAGCTGATCAAAGAAAGAGTTGACAATACATGGTTGTAGTTATTGGAAAGTCTGGATAGTATGGTTATGATGCCATGAGCTGAATGAGAAGTGTGTGTGTGGTTGGGAGGGATAAAAGTTTACTTGTCCCTGATGTGTAGAGGTTGGTCCTCCCATAGTCTGATGACCATTTGTAACAGCCGAATAGACGCATACACCAACAGGTGCTCATGACACCTTTTCTACAACCTCAGGCTGTCCGTTTGGGAGTAGACCAGAATCAACTATAGCAGTCACCATCCCCTTCCACAAGTGATTTTCCCCACTTTAACTGAAACATAAGCATGTGTATCCGATGCCTCAAACCACAATCATCTGTAAGCAACGGTATGACTAACTCTCAGATGATTTCCAGTCTTCTAAACAGTAGGACTGCAACAGGAGGGGGTGATGACTCTGTTACTGTATGTTGCATCCAAACTGAACTGCATAATCTGTTGGGGCTTCTTACACCCCTTACATCGGGGGTTTTCCTGATGCTGATTTGTAATCAATGATTGCTTCAAGGTGCGGAGGTTAGAAAAATAGTATTCAGAAGATTAGCACAAATATTCACCGAGTTTGTATTTGACTGTAAAATCCACTTTCTTTCATTTTAAAAATGTAATCAGTCATTAGGTGAAATATACCTGTCAGCCAGAAGCTGCCATTGTGTGACCTGCAAGTTGTATACGAGTTTCAAGGTATCCACCTCATTCTGATGCTAAGCAGGTATTTTACTGCCCTGAAATAAGTATGCAGCTTGGGTGTCGGCCTCCATCAGGAAGGGTTTTAGCTTGATGAAAGATTAACCAAGTCTGCATACTCTATGCAGGCTTTGTGAGGGGATACTACTGTCCTCATTTCATGTTTAATATACTTTATATTATTAAGAATGTAGCAAGATTTTTGGAAATAAATCCGAGTATTGTAAATATCAACACCCCAGGGTGCGGGTGGTAGACCTTTCCACTGAAACTGACAATAAGATATCCGGTGCCAGTGGGTGATTGGCCCACCAGACTTCACCCACCTGGTAATAATACGCTTTGTGTTGTATCATAAGATGGATTATGATACCTGTTCACATTTGATTCAGCAGTCTCGTCCATTTGTTTTAGTCCGCTTGGGCTTTTTCTGTCAGTAGTGGTACATAGCCTTGATGGAAAGCATAATTTATCTTGACATTTGAGGGTTTGCTGTGGTCCTTTGCAGTACTGACCCCCAATGTTTCTTCTGCAATTCACTCAACAGTAGCAGCGCACCTGCAGGTAATTCCTACTTTCCTTCTTCTCATGGAAAAGAGAAAAGTACTGGATGGGTCACTTAGAGATTCTCCAGAACGTTGGAAATATATATGGTGCATTTATTGCCTACCTAGGTATTTATTTACATGCTGAGCCATTAGTCTGTCTTCCAAGACTATCATACAAAGTGGCTAAATAATGGATTTATACTGAAGACCACTACAAGATGCATGGACAATCACTATATGTAAATAATATTGCTTTATATTTATGAATATCATTACAGTGTATTCTGTTTGGCTTTCTGTTCTCAAAGCCCTTGCAATTTTTATTCTTAAATAGGCTTGTGCCAAAGTGTGCATTTATCTTCGGAAGCAAGTAGAGAAAATCCGCAGCTCAATGGATGGGAAGAATGTGGACTCAGTCTTGATGGAATTGGGTGTCCGCTTCCATCGCCTTATTTACGAACATCTCCAGCAATTCTCCTACAGCTCTATGGGAGGCATGCTCGCCATCTGCGATGTTGCAGAGTACAGGAAGTGCGCCAAGGAATTCAAGGTTTGCTCAAATTTCTATAGCGTAATATGGTACCGCCTTGGTGTGGATACTTGTATGAACTCAGAGTAGATGATATATTGTGCAGCTTGTCTATAGGGTGTGGTTATATAGGCCAGATAATAAAATTAATTTCATAGATCATATGCAATGTGCAGACAGCTTTTCTAATAGGTCTTATAGAGTAGGATAGCCAAGAACATTCATCTCTTCACTGTGAGCAGCATCAGATTTTACAATTGTAGCAAGAGATCAACTTTGGCAGAAATCAGAGGGTCTCATGTATGAAAGGGTCCAAAAGGTAATGTCCATTTTCCATACAACAGCCAATTTTCTCAGTTACTTTTGTGAAATTTAAACGTTAAATTGCTTTTTTTCTCACCATTTCATGGTTTATTATGGTATCTCTTATTCCAATGTGTGTTTTTTACTTTTTATGCATCATTTGGGTATCAAGCAGTGAAGTCAGCACCCTTGCAAAATATGTGCTAATCAAACCACTTTGAGCTTGTGTTGGTCTAGAATCACTAATAAGACATTCAATCAGAGCAAAAAAAAGAACAATTTGCTAAAAATGAAATGTCCGTATGAGTGGCAAACGGATGCGGCTACCACAGTGTGTGTGTGTGTGTGTGTGTGTATATGTATGTGTATATATTAACAAGGACACTCCACTGTAGTCCAGGTAAATAAAGTAAAAGGCAGTTTATTAAAGGACAAACACAAAATAGCTTGCAGCAGCAACATAAGACAGTCCTTTTATATGGCTCAGTAGTTTTCCTCATGAGCCCTCGCTCTGCTCTCTCAGCAGTGTGTCCCAGCGGTCCTAGGGTCACCGACCTTCCTGACCTCTCCTAGCCTTCCCTGGCTGTTCCCTATGTCCCACATGCACCTGAGTCTGCTGTGGCTTTGTGCTTCCTGCACCCACACAACTCCAACACTCCTCTCTGAACTCTGGCCCAGACTCCTAATAAGGCTGCTTTCAGCCACCTGATCCAGCAATACTGGTCATTGGTAACACCTGGACCCAGGACTGGAGATCTCATCCCACCCAGAGCTCTAAGATCTCCAGAGCTCCAGATCCCAGCTACATTTAAGATAACCTGGAAGGACCTTTAAAGCCAGGCGCTTCCTTATAACATTGTTTATATTCTGGACCCTCTCAGCCCCTTTGGCTGAGAGTCCTGGGTGCCAATGTTGCCATGCTATGCCGCGGCATTGCCATGCACTGCCACTATAATAAATTTAACTAGGATCACACTAATCCAGCACGTTATTGATCTCACGTGGGGCAACTCAGAATAATAACGTGCTGGATTAGTGTGATCCTAGTTCATTGTATGACTTCATTGCTGTGCTGTATGTGTATAGGCCAATGCCTTGGCTGGCGCTCGTGCAAAGTTTCAAAAAAAAATTTATCGATCAAAAAGATTTTGTCTATTTTGTCTGGTTCTCTAACTCTGTATGAAAGCAAAGACTATAGTCAACAGAGGTGCTAATGGTAAGTGTTATACGTGTATTTTCTAAGGCTATATTTCAATAAACTTTTGAAATATTGTTTTAGTGTCTCTTTAAGCTTACACAGTGATCTCAGATTACCTTTTTAGCCTTTTGCGCTCAAGTATGACAATAATGAGTGTCTTGCTATTTAGATTGGAATAAGAAGATGATTACCATAAATGGAGATCATGGTCATGCTACTAAGTAATAGTGTTGATTAATGAGCCCAGTAATGGGTCTGATAGTTTTGGTCTTCATATCTTCATGCCTAATAAAATATATAAAGTGACCCTGTCTACTTAAAATTAAATACAAATCAGATCAAAGTTTCCTGCAAGAAAAGATGTAGTACAGTTGATTCTGCAACCTCCATCAGTGCTTTCAGCATTCCGCACTTTCAGGAGTATTGGATGCCTGTGGTCTCTGCAGCGCCGTGGTTCCAGCCTCTTTCCTATACATGACTGCTGTGTCCTGTAGGGATTGGAGGACAGCACCATTACTCAGGACACGGGCATTTGACACTTCTGGAAGTGTCGAATGCCAAAAACATTGATGGAGGTAGGAGAGGTAAGTATGCTACTTCTTTTCTTGCAGGGAACTTTAATCTACAACTTTTTTTAAAAGCTGACATGGTTACTTAAAGATGATTTTTTTGGAGGATAGGAGTGTTTAATAGTAAAACATAATGAAAATGATTCTTCAGCTGCACCGGAGTATAGCTAAGTTCTAGGAAAAAATGTCTAATCATCCTGCTGGTGCAACAGAGCTCCCTATAAAACAACCATAGATAAGGAGATGATCTATTGTAGTATATAATAAAATATGTCTCTTGTATTTTAGATCAGGTCTGTGCATTTGTGTATTAACATAGACTCTCTTTCCTTTACCCTGCAGATTGCCCTGGTGCTGCAACTTTTTGACACTCTTCACTCCCTCTGCAACCTTTTAGTAGTGGCCCCTGATAATTTAAAGCAAATGTGTTCTGGCGAGCAGCTGGCCAGCCTGGACAAGAATATGCACCACTCCTTTGTGCAGCTTAGAGCAGACTACAGATCTTCACGCCTTGCTCGACACTTCAGCTGAAGAGCTAACTGCAAAACTGAGATTGTATTCAGGCCTATGCCAACGCGTGGCTAGAAAATAGCACAGGACCTTCTCCTTGTTATGTAAAGGTTGCTCGAAACTCCGCAGCTCAGTTACACTGGCTTTAGAACAATAGTGCAGCCATATTTAACTTGCTGCTGTGTCTGCCTCTTTCGGCAAAAGGGATTTTGCTTGGTTGTTTTATTTTGGGTTTTTTTTTTTTTGTTTTTGTTTTTCCCAAGAAGATACAAATTGGTAAAAGTTTATCTCACATAAAGGATTTCTATTGCAGTAATACAACTACTTGAGTAGTTGGAACATTTTGTCTTTTAAAGAGGGCAGTACTGCTTTTACGCAAGGGTTTTTGTGTATTGCGACACGCTTTGTTTGTTTCACATTATGGTAAGTGGTTTAAGGAATTCACTGCTGAGTGTAAACAATCTCATTCCTAGCTGGGCCTGGGATGGCTTTCCACTATTTTAGTTATGTTCATTTTCAAAATAACCTTTCATTGACTTCCACTGAGATTTAAAAGGTAGCTTGTTGCAAAGCCGATTTTCAGTCTTGGGTTGGCATCTGTGGGTAAAGCACCCTCCAGCTTCTTATACTTCTCAGCTTCCAGATTTTTTGCAACTTTTTTTGTCTCCGCTCGCTCCCACAAGGAGAGTGTGTAGGGCAGGGGCAACCAAACCCTCCAGCTGTGGTAATACTACCAATCCCATGAGGCATTGCAAGATTTCCACAGCCACAGGCGTGACACGCAGAGTCAGATGCATCATGGGATTTGTAGTTTCAGCACAGCTGGAGGGCCGACGTTTGGCTACCTCTGGTGTAGGGCGTCATAGTCTCAGCTGGTTTCTAGATTTTTGTTTTTATTCTCAAGCTTGAAAAATTTATTGCAGGAGTTTTAAACCTTCATTTAAGGTTGTAATGGTTGCGTGGACCTAAAAAGTGGGCTGGAACTATTTTGCCACAGAAGCCTATGAGAAGTATAATGAGCAGGCATGTGATTCACACAAGGCATACCACTTTGGGGTGGTTTTGGATTTTAAGGTCTCAGGTTTAACCACACATGTTTGTTAATACTGTAGATGTATACAGAAATCCACAATAATCAGTCAAATGCTGGCTTTCAGAGCTGTAGACTAGCTAGTGCTAAAGTGTGTTTCCAGACAATTTGCTAAATATTCATTTGAAAGATATATTTATAAACTGATTCCCTGCTCAAGTATTTGTAACCCTGTTCAGCCAATCTTGTGATTCATACAACTTCCAATCTTGTGATTCACACACCTTGCCTCACTGCATACCTAGGAAGTTGGCTCCCTATTTGCTGCTTCAGATGTGCAGCTTCCTGTGTCACCTGCCTGCTCATTGGATGGTGAATTAGAAGTGTTATGATGATGCTTAATATCCATCTAAATGTATCTAATCCCAGAACCAAAATCTATAATATTGCAGCTAGCCTGTTCTTAAAGGAGAACTCGAGAGAATTTTTTATTAGCCCTTGCAGTGGGGCGGGCTACCCCTGCACTGCAAGGGTTAAGTGCTTGTTTGCATCTAGGGGCTAAAACTAAACCAAAAAGTTATACTCACCAGGCCAGCCGACTTGTTCTTAGACTGGTGCCTCGAGCGCCTCTCGCCCTCTGCTGCAGTGATCTAAGTATCCCGGTGTCATCACGCTCTATACATTGTGTATAGATGTAAGGATGTTGAGAAGCATTCTATCTGGAGTGGAGGAGGAGACATGCTTAAGTGATCACAGAAGCAGGGAGCTGGCTCGGATAGTCTGGTGAGCATAATTTTTTTTTCTCAATGCCTAGACAAAAACAAGCACTTAACCCTTGCAGTGCGGAGGTAGCCCACTGCAAGGGTTAATAACATTTTTAACTGGAGTTCATCTTTAAATGAAATGGCTGCATATGTTCTCTTATGTTCAGACCCTTTCCCTTTATTTTCACTTGTTGATCCTGCCAGTAAAACACCTACTGCCTCAGGGTGACAATGCTTATTCACCATCACTGTACATTGCTTGCTCCTTCCCCTCACCTCACCTCCATAACACAGGAAGGAAGTGTTCTGTAGTTTACAGAGGAGAACTGGTCAGGGCTGGGCTTGAGATTTCAGTGCAGCATTGTCAGCTCATTACAGGCAGTTGGAAGTTCACTGGATTTATGGTAGGATCAGCAAGTTTTAATGTAAATTTTTTTTATATGCGCTTATTTGGCAAATATTACAAAATGTTTTCAGTTAAATATTCAACAGACAAAAAGGGAGCAAATAAGAGAGGGTTGTCACACAGGATGGATTTTGTCTGCCTTTGTTCATCTCCATTACATGGGAGTTTATGGTATTAGGAGTTTACACAAGAAATATAAACTTGTTTGGTCCCAGTTTATATCCCACAGGAAGTGAAAAGGACATCGCATTTCTGGCAAGATCATCAGTTATTTTTTTGTACTTGATGAAAACTAATGCAATGCAGCCACTGGAAAGATGCAGCTTTAATTTTTGTTTCTCTGTTTAGTTATCCTTTAAAGCAGACCTTTAGGGCTAGTTCACACCACGCGCGGAGCAGATCCAGAGCAGAGCAGGTGCAGACCGGATCAAAACTGTGTCCAATGTATTCCTATGGTATTTTGAGCTCCAGTTCACATCACAGCATGCAGATACAGAGCAGATCCAGAGCAGGTAAAAAAAACTGCAGCAGGCCCTATTTTACCTGCTCTGGATCTGCAAATGCATCAAAAACGCATGCAGATGTCTGGAACGCACTGAAAGCCCATGTTAAACTAAAAAAAATGTATTTATTTTTAGCCAAAAACGCATCTAAAAGACTAGCGTGTGTGTGCAGAAACCTGACCGGATCTGCTCTGCATTTGGTGTGAACAAGGCTTACACTCAAAAATCAAATTCTAGCAATGCATCCCTCTATGTATGATGATTAATAATAACATGTCAGGTGTAAAATGCTGCGATTGTGAAATACTTACACTTGCAGAGCATTCACTTCCAGCTTTGAAAGGGAAAAATGACTTCAGTTTGACAAAATAATGCACACTGGGATTGCCTTGTCATCAGCAGAGCATTGCTGGGAAATCTCATCTCACATCTCAGGGAAAGGCATTTTCCTTCCCTGAGATGATGTGCATGGTCACATGTCCTAGTCACATGTGCCAATTTTCAGGAAGTAAAGGGAGATCTAGTAATCTGCCCTTAGTAAACATGGCCACTGTCAGAAGACTCGGGGAGGAAAAGAGAAATAAAGTATGCAAAGGATACAAAGCCGGCAATTATCTTGAAGTATGTGTAGGTTGTCATTACTAAACATTTCTATAGGTGTGTTTGTTGTTATTTTAAAGATATAGGTAAAGGTCCGCTTTAGAAAATCTCTTGGCAGGTCCATATATGTTTATTTCACCTGCATCTTTAGCTGTTTGGCAGGAGCTTTGCTTAGAAGTTATTCTTGGATCAATCGCTGCAGGTTACTACCGCCATTTTCACAATATAAACCAGAACAATTCTCTAATTTACCAATTCAAATTGTTTTCCCCTCATTGTATCCCTCAGCCAATAGAAATCATCTATAAGCCACATTTAACTTGTACAGCTGTGTACTTCATAGGTTTCTGGACCTGGTGAAGTTCAGAAGCTTGGTATCTTGTATGAATGATTCTTTCTGTTTTAATATGTATGTACGTTTATCGGTGGGCAAAACCCGGTGTTATTACATAATGTACAGATATTTTAAAAGATTTATTTGTGGGCTATTTTGGAAAGCAGTTGGTTTCTCTTTTACCAGAAAGATTTGGCATTTACTATAACACTGAAATGCACAATATGTTTAAAGGGTGGTTCTCCATGTTTTTCTATCCTATGCAGAGTGTGAGAGCAATAACTGTAACAAACTTTAAGATAACACTAAAACCTTCACCGAAAGCTTAAATTAGGTTCTCATGTATACAGGTCATGGTAAATCTGTTACTAGTTAGTCACATTCAACTGGACTTGTTCTGTAATGTTAAAACTAAGGATGCACCGATACCAATACTAGTATTGGTATCGGTGCTGATACTGAGTATTTGGGCGAGTACTCGTCCAAATGCTCTCGATGCTTATCCCGATAGCGGAACTTCCGGTATCAGGTAGCCAAGCGCTGAATCATTACACGCTGCCCAGCTTCCTGATTGGACCGGGAAGCCAGCTCTATGCGCCCTCATCACCAGGGAGAATGGAGCTTACCAGTATATGGTAAACGGGTTACATTTATAGAGTAGAAAGCTAAACTAAATCTGCTGTTTGAAGTTTTTTAAGCTTTATGTATGTTATCTGGAAGTAAGGAAAGGGACTCAAAAGAGTAGGTAAAACATGTTTTCAAGTGTACAAATACATATTCACCTAGTGCACCCAGTATTCACCTATAAAATAAATGTTCCATTTGCTATTGAACCTACCCTAGAGAGACTCTTAATTGTGGGGTTTGGATGACATGCTAAATATTACATACAGTTGAAAGGAACGGCACTGCAAGTGCTTCCCGTTCAATAAAGACCTATCCTTATTTGCAAATAGTCACCGATTTGCAAATAGTACCCTTCCAAGGTTCAGTTACTGCTGCAACTCATAAAAATAAAGAATAAAGCCTCTGCATTTCAGCCTTTATATATGTAAATGTACAAGGGCTGTTTGAATTCTTTAACTAAACTTTCATTTTCTCATTTAAAGAGGACCTAAAGTCTGAGAACATGTCTACATTTTGCTCCTCCCACTGCTCTAATACTTAAACTGCAATTAAATTGGTTTTCATCCTCCCCAAACACCCGTACCTGGCTCAGTCCACCTACAGCTCTTGGCCCCTTCTTGTTTACCTGAGCATATGAGCACTGTCAGCATACAGTTGGTAGCTCTGGCTGAAGATGCTTTTGGATGGAGATGGTGCTTGCGTGACCCCACAGCGGTGGCTAGAGTCTAGACCTACAGCCAAGTCTGGAGAGGTGTTGGGTAGGTATAAGATAATATTTTTTTTGCTGGTAAAGTGTTAGGGCAGCAGTTGCCGTTAGAATATAGGCCTGCTGTAAAAATGTAAAATTATTTTATAATAGAATATGGTTATTAGTCTCTGTTTAACACCTTAATGCCTGCCAGTAATGCTTTACTGCCTAATATACTGGACCTTCCTTACCTAGATCTGTTTTTGCTGTGGCGGTGACACAACTAACATTACCAGTAACTTCCCACTAGGACATATTGGAAGCCTAACAGGATAAAGCCATTCTCATATAATACTTGCTGTAGTCCCTTCATGTTCAGAAATGTAAGCATATTTGCTGATCCATCTTTTGATATATAACCCACTTTATCTGGTTTAAAAATAAATGAAGACGTTTATTAGGGCGTCCCTGAGAAAGTAACATTTGTAAAACATTAACTAGTAGCGGAAGTCTTCAACAGGTAGCTATGGGATTCATGTGTTTCAGTAGCTTAAAAACAGTTTATTGAACCTTTTAGCTGGGTGGGTGGTATTCTGCCGGCTCAGTCTCGGAGCAGAATATAGATTCTGGAATACTCCAAATGCCACTAGCTCTTCAGGAACAGATTTTAATGACCACTTTTCCCCTGATAAATCCTCTAATTTTAAATCAATTGCAATTTGTTAGTTGGATCACACTTCAGTCAAATGGCATAGCTCATTGAATGCAAGGAACCTTTGGAATATTTTATTCCTTTTGTTAAGGGTCTTTTGCTGAACACTCCTTCTGAGAATGCTAGTTGCCTGACTATCATGAAGAATCAGTGGCTTCCTTAGTTTCAGAATCGATTAACCAGAATAAATCAGAAGACCAGGAGTTTTGGCTGCACAACCTAGTCGGCGACTAAAAGTATTCAAGCCACAGGGTAAATGTCATCCAGGCAACTAGAATTTTAAAACTGGGTCAGCAATGGCAGCATCCATATTTTTGTCAGTACAGTTTTCCAATTAGGCAGATGTATGCAATTGTCCGAAATGCTTTCTTTAAGGCCCGTCACAGGAGCGATTTTGTGGCTGGTGAGGACTCCCCAGCAGCAGTGTTGTTAAGCAGGACACAGCAGAGAAGTGAAACAATTGTATGTCAATACCTCGTTGGCTGGATGAGAGGCATCAATTCCTTGCTTACAAAAATGCTGCAGAATGTAAGTTGCCAGCGAACATGACATCCCTCTCTCACTCCAGAATAGAAGTTACCAGAGAATCGGCAAGGGAGCAATAACTTGGTCATCCAAACAACATGGAATTGATAAAATACAATCAGGTGAATGTTGTTCTTGCACATTGTCTCCCCACTTCAGTACCTCAGTACAGCAACTTAAGAAGATATTGTTACCGCTGGGTGTTTCAGTAACTACATTATTCTTAAAACTGGGCAGGACGTGAGCTTTTTGGCATATTAAATGGAACAGACTGCATTTTTTTTTATTGTACCATAACTTACCAGACTGATTATTGGCAACAGGCTTAAGATGTTCACAGACAAAAGGGAATGTTGCCTCCTCTGGTTGGTTATGGTCAGATCATGGACTCTTTATATGTCTGTAGGCCCTGTATACCCACAGCAGTCCTCTTGTGCACAAGCCTCCTCGGGGGTGGAGTCGGTTGGAAAAGATTAGCTCTTCCTGTCCAATTGTTAATGTTTGCCCTCCCAAGAGAGGCTGGCAACAGATATGTCTATACAATGCTCTCCCTCCTCTCTTCTTGTAGCTTCAAGGCAGGTTAGGGCATTGCAGCCTGTCCGGTGTTATACTTGTGTGTAATATTAAAAGTTCTAATCCATTAATGTAAAGGTTGTCAAAGACTGCATCTCTCACAGAAGTGCTTGAACTTTTTATATTTTGTATCCTTATTTGTTTTGACTAATTTTAATGTTGTATAAATTGTATCGAACACTTTATTTCTTAATATATATTCAGCTGTTCTGTTGTTTTTGTCACATGTACTTTTGTGCAATATTTCCCTTTTGCCCACTGAAAGGATGCTAGCAAAACAGTAAAATAACTGTTGCATTTAAGACTTGTAACATTTTCTGTCAATAAACAAATTTCCTCTACGTTCTCTAAATAAAGTGGGATGTGGTTTTTATTTATTTATGTTTTGCTTTGTTTGAAAAGATAAATATCTTGCAATGTTAAAGTATATCTAAAGCCCAATTTTTTTTTTAATTTGTAGTTAAATAAGGAATAGTTGAAAACTCCAGTTATTGTTTTGTTCATTTCCTTTTTTTTTTTTTTTAATCTATCA